>NW_022639547.1:921002-1011403 GCF_010583005.1 Odontomachus brunneus
AGAGAGAGAGAGAGAGAGAGAGAGAGAGAGAGAGAGAGAGAGAGAGAGAGAAGGAGAAAGAGAGAGAGCTGCCCTAACTCGTGTGCGATCCGCAGGGATGTATCAAACGAAGCCATCGAGCGCAGAGAGAGGAGAGACGCGAAAGAGAAAGTGGCGGGAGATGGTGACGGTGGTGACGGCAAGGGTGGCGGCAGAGAAGGGACGATTGTAGGATGGAAGAGCGAGGAATCGAGCGCAACAGGCGTGGACGCATGTGCCGTTCTGTTTCAGCTCTCTGTTCTCGTAATTAGAACTATTCGCGCGTCCGCTTTTTAATGCATCAGCTGTGACTGAATAATCGTGCAAATTGAACGGCACGTGCAGCCAGAGGAAGTGGAGCGTTCCGCGTGAAATAAAAAGGGTTCTGAAAAGCTATTGCTTTCGTCCTTCTGGATCTGAGTTGCTAATTTTACAAAACACGTAGCGGCGTACGAAAAAGAAAAAGAGAAAACAGCTACGCTGGCAACAGCTACGGTTGCAGGGTCGAACAGGCGCTTCTTTCATCTTGAAGGGTGCGCTAATAATTCCTATAATTAAAAATCCTCAATCTCACCTACTATCACGAGAAGACGCGGTCGATTATGCAGGACAATCGAGTGCTCCCAATTATCGCCGCAATGATCTTTACTTATTCATTCGTCGACCAGACTTTTCTCTTTTGAAGATACAAGAAGATAGTCCGTACGGAACAGCGAGACGAGATACAAAGAGAATTTCCCGCACGTCATACCCAACCCAAGTAGCTGTATAAACTCTCCGCAATCGTGCCCGCGATTGTTACACGCAAAGCGCCTCGCGAACAGCACCATGCCACCGTCGTGCCACACCGATCGAGGCAAACAGGTGTCCTTGTGCTATATTGCAATTATTGACGCGTTGCGCTTCGCAGTCACCGCGATAGTCTGGACCCCGGCGAGAGGGTGTACGATCGGGATAAGCCCTCGACGGGCCTACGAGATTCTAGGTCACGCCGGTGAAAACCACCGTAAGCATGCCCCGATTTTACCACGTGGCCGTCCAGGGACTCCCCCTCGTCTCACCCTGTATGGCCGGGTCGAAAAAGTTCTCGCCAGGGCTGTACCTGTCTCAAGAGACTGATGAGACCTGGATGAGAAAGCGTTTGCCCGTCTCTCTTGAGCAAAACGAGAAGGGGAAGAAGAAATTGATTGCGACGCTGGAATATGGTAGTAGACAGGGAAACTGTGAAATAAATTAATCATGCGTTAACGCGAGCGTTGCGCAACGCTCTGGGCCTAGCGGGACTTTATGTGACCTATTTTTTCCTCTTACAACCTAAATATCCATATATGGCGTAGAGACGTTAGCTTTAAAGTAGCTATTTATTAAGTCGAAAAAGAGACGACTCTTCTACAATATTTTCCTCAGGACAATAAAGAGTTTTCAGAATTATTGTACAAATTATACAGAATTGTTTATTCGCTGATAAGTAACAATACATTAAATTTCAAAGGATAGAAACATCCGCGTAGTGTCTATCTTCAATTTTAATGAAACTTGACACACTTGTGGAGTAATTAAAATTAAAGAATACGTATTTTATCCCGGCTGACATGCAAGTTTAGCGTTTTGGAGTAAAATTGTTAAAATCCACAAAAATTATGAATGTAGCACAGACACACACTAAATGACTATTTTACCGACGTTGCCGGAAAATAAGTACAGCTAAGTAGTTCCATCTTGAACATGAGCGCAGATGGCGTATCAAACAGTCACCTGTATTGAGCTTTAGACCACATTGAGATATGTACTGTTATACTTTTTTTATTTTATTTGTTGAAATGAGATAGAAAATTTGTAAAAATCAGTATTATTGAGAAAAACTACGTTACACTCAAGTAATCGGCACAGTAGATTAAATAAAACCAACCTTGTTGCTGTTCAAGTATCCTTCATGATCAGCAGTGTGCGTGTATTCCAATGTGGTATAGAGATCAATGCTGAAACCGATGTTGTTCGCACCCCACTGTCAACGCTTTCACTGAATTATTCATATAATCCTGTGCCGCACAACATGCCTTGCTGAAATTTCTCCGTAGACACCGCGTACCATCATTTCGGCCTCTACCAGAACTGGTTACTGCGCAAGACCATGAGTAATGGCTTCTAACATTGAAGCTCCTGCGTTCCGAAATGTATCGAAAATATTTTGTTCAAATCGTCTTGCAAATGACTATGTACCAAACTGCATAAATGACGCATTTACCAATTTCTCATTCGTTTCCTACGATTTTCAACCTCGTACCTATAACCTGGTGAAAATGAAATAGCTCCTGACAAATAAGACACTCTCCGAGATAAAGGAAGAGACGCATTGACATTGCATCATTAGTTTGCAGACGCACTGTGTAAGATTGTAACAGGTTCTCGAGCCGATATTTAATCACTCAATAATGTGTCGCACTGTACCCCAATTAGAGCTCGAAGAAGTATTCCAATAAAGAATTACGAATGTGCTTGACATAAGTGGTGTTTAAACACTGACCCACCTCGTCGACCTTGAAGGAAAGACATAAAGGGTCTCGCGAAGGATGGCGCAGTGCTGGCGGGGCGATTATGGTTCCCGTTATTGGCCTGGCAAATGATTCAGGTAACTTACAGTCGGCATAGTCACGATTTACGACGACTAATTGCGATGGATGTGGGCAAACAGAACAGTTGTACGACATGGCCACGTAGTTGCTCCGTTCTTTCCACGAGTCGCGCGATTAAGCACTTGGGTGTGGATGCCGATGGAATGGAAGAAAACCTGATGACTCCGAGGGGAAGAAGAAACATTGCGCGCTCGTTTCGAACACGCTTAGATGCCAACTAAAGCTAACGGAATATTTTGACAAGCCGTGCTTGTTGTTCAGTCGATTCATTATTGATCGGAAAATTTCTCCCTTCGAGCCTCGAAAAGATCGAAAACAATGTACGTACGCATCGTTTGCACTTTGAAAATTGTGATAACTTTAGCGGGAAGTACAGATACGAAGAAATCGCTTTTCGTCCACCATTTTTGCGAGTCAGTTTCAAAGTAGTTCAAAAAAGAACATTTATGAACATCTCATTATTTGATGCAGGACGAAGAGATACATCTCTGCTGTTTCCACTTCAATACTTTTGAATTGGTAAGTATAAGGTGTGAAGCACAATAACGTCCCCTTCTCTTCTGTCCTCGCAGTTGTACTTGGTGAATAGCATTCGGCGTCGGCGTCGGCGTCGGCGTCCACCCAAACGTCAGCATGATCTACAAAGCGCATGCGGGGAAACAGCTTTTCGGCCGACGTAGATGCTTTTGCATGAGAGACCATGCTCTGAGTTTATCAAACGGTGTTTAACCATCGCATGAAGCGCATATTTTTCGACCAGCATCTCCCGGTTACCATTCAGTCAGTTTCTCGATTTGACCAATTTCTCGAAGTTCCAGATCGGTCCGGCGAAGCTTCGCACTGTACTTTTATTGCAAAATTTCACGAATCAGCGACTTTGCGATTTGACTGAACTGGTAAATCGTAATATAATTTGATAATTTGATTGAAATTCAAATCTGTTCGGCTGGTCTACTCTCTTTGAACGACCAATGTTTAGTGTGGCTACTAGTAATTTTCTAAGATTCATCCAGTGTTAAAATACGGCACGAAGTCGTAGCCAATCGCAGCAGATTCAACAAGTTTTTAGAGCAAGAAGACTCTTCTCTTTTATTAATTCGGCCACGAGTGTTAAAGCCTGAACCATGTTCAGCTTTCGGAAAAGAGGCGGTTTGAGTATCAGCCAGATACCGATGTCGATCGGCGATCTGTCACGGTTTCCGCGATCGCTTCACCGGGAAGCGATCACCGTGCGTCCGAATAGTTCGGAGATGGAAATGGCGGAGCAACTGGACAACACCCAGGACGGCTCCACGCCGTCGCTTTGCTTTCTTCTGGACTTCTTCCATATGTACTACATACCACTCATCATCCTTCTGGGTTTGGTGGGTAACCTGCTATCGTGCATAGTCTTTCTCAAGACACAGCTGAGGACACGCAGCTCCAGCTACTACTTGGCGGCGTTATCCATCGCCGATTCCGGCTTCCTGGTAACACTGTTCCTGGTGTGGCTCAACAGCACGGTCGGCTGGCAGGTGTTCAACAAGGAAGGCTGGTGCGAAACGTTGGTCTACGTCAGCTCGGTCTGCAGCTCGCTCAGCATTTGGCTGATCGTCGCCTTCACCGTGGAGAGGTACATCGCCTTCCGATATCCGCTGCATCGGCCATACATATGCACCGTCGAGCGGGCCAAGTCGATCACCCTGGTGCTGGTGCTCGTCGCCATGCTCCTTCACATGTACGCCTTCTTCTTCGCCGGGGTGGTAAAGACCGAAGAGGGTGACGAGTTCTGCGACCTGAGGATAGAGCATCTGGAGGCCATGCGGATCATTAGCATCATTGACAGCATCATCAGCCTGATCGCGCCGATTGTAGGTATCATCGTGATGAACACCATGATCGTGAAGAACCTGCTGTTATTCCGCAGGCTGCTCGCTCGGAACCGCGCGGAACCCTCCAACACTGAAAGCGAACACAACGACGTCAATGATCATACTTATGTCAATGATATCCCGGTAGGTCTCACTCATGGCTTCTTGGTTGGTTGCACTCGTGAAAGTATGTGTATCCCTGTTTAAGATTTAGCTTATTTCAATCTAAATTAATGTGAATCAATAAAATGATGATTGTTACGTAGAAATCAGATTGAACGTAATGTAAACTTATCGTTTTGCATCCATTATTTTAAGCAAGTTGTCCACGCACTTTGTTTTGGCCTACAGCTTTTCTCTCTTTTGCGGTTATAAATTATTGACATATTATTCTAACATGTTGTGTATATGTAAGTGTACATATATATATATATATATATATATATATACAGCAAGATATTTAATAAATTTTATTCAAGCATTTTTATAGACTGACACGCGTGTAATGGATGTTCCATTTATAATCGCTCTTAAATGTTACTGATGTTGCGAGGTGCGACATATAAAATGTGATATGTGTGTTACTCGTTGAGGAAAAATAAAAGGTTGAATGATAAATAAGAGACAATTGTTATAGGAGAGGATTTTCTTAACTACTGATATTAGTGACAGATGTTGGATGCACAATTTTTATTATATTATAAAGATGATATAAGACCGGCATAGATTCCACATATTAATAACAAACATACAAAATAGTTTCAAATTAATTTTTTTTTAATTTTCATATTTCTACGAATATGATATCTCTAAGCTATGAGATTTATAGGGAGTCGAAGTAATAAAGTTTACGTTACGACGTAATTATTTTACAATTAACAAACTTCTCAATTTCAAATGCTTCATATATAAAACAAACATTACAGAATTTATAGATATAGCCTCTTATTATGGATTTTCTTTATCGATAAAAGTATGTTTTTAAACATGACTAAGGATCAATTCGAATGTTTATGAGACACATTTAGAAACTTTCATTAGTAACATTTAGACACTTTTATCAATAAAAAATTCAAAATAATGGTTATGTATTTTTGTCTCAAAACTCCATTTACTCGATTAGTATTCATTGCAGGAGGGAACATGTCTCTCTTCTTGCTCGTAGTTTTAACCAAAAACCACCCTCCGCCATCATGATGGGTATTTTCTTGCTCAATACCAGAGGAATCTTCATTTTGACGTCGGGCTCGAGATCGCATCGCCATAGCATGTAGAATAGCATAATTTTCATCTCTAACAGAGCGAATCTGTTGCCTATGCAGAGTCTAGGCCCTATGCCAAACGGAAAATAAACCGAGTTGTCCAAATTATCGTCCAAGAATCTGTCCGGATTGAACTTTTTCGGCTCCGAATAGTAATTGGAATCATGATGTACCGAGTAACTCGAAAACCAGATGCAGTCTCCGACTTTCACCGTGGTCGGTTTGCCGTCCGGAGTCGCCGGTGGCAGCTCGAACTCCTTAACGCATACTCTGTCGAGGAAGGCCGCTAAAGGATATAATCTCAGAGTCTCGTTCAACACGGCGTTCAAGTACTTCATGCTATTAATGGCTTCGTATGTAGGTTTCCCGTCGTTCTTTCTGAGAACTTCCTCGATCTCAGTCCTCAATTTGTGCTGGACATCGGAATTCATCGCGACTTCGTGTACCAGGAAGCACATTGCCGTTGACACGGAATCGAATCCACCTAAGAAGAAGATGAATGCCTGGGCGGTCATCTCGTCGATGTCGAACATTGGTCCGGTACTTTGGCCCCTGGTCTCCATCATCAGCTGAATCATGTCCGGACGACTGATGCCCTCCTCGTCCCTAACCTTCACCACGTTACTGACGAGATTTTTAAAGAAATTCTCGACTTTTTCGCTGAACATTCGCACATTAAACATTTTCACGATTTTTGGGAAACTTATGTTCAACATAAACTTCAAACCTAAATTGCTGTCGAAATTCATGGCCTCTCTACCGAGACGATAAAACTCATTGTTTGGATCTTTGAATGAGTTCAAACTGACGCCGAAGGCGCAAGTGGCCACCACATCGTTAGCGTATTTGCACATTTCTTCTTTCACATTTATCGTCATGCCTACCTTGGAGTTGTTGGCCATATGAGTGCTGAAGTTGTCAGCGCACTGGCACATTAAGTGAAACATTGTTTTCAACTTGCTGGACGTGAAGGCTGGACTAAGAAGTTTCCGCATTTCGCGCCAATGATCGCCTTTCAGGCTGAATAGGTTTTTACCTACCAACCGGTCGACGTCATTGTTAACGAAGCTACGGTGATCACAGAAGCTGTCGAAGTTTTTGATGGTGATCGTATTGATTAGGTCCGGGTCGCGAATCACGAGGGTCGGAGTCATAAAATTGTAAATGCCGAAGTACTTTGTGTTGGAGAAGCGTTCGTACAATTTTGCAATAGTCTCCGTTATGGACAGACGTCGGAAGAAAACGGGCGCCATGTTGCCCAATAAGATGAACGGTTTCTCATGTGGAACGTTCAGCTTCTCAAAGTGCATCATGTTACTCTTCATGATTTTATATAAGTAAGCACACGCCGTGAGGACGGCAAGAAGTAGGATCGTGGTTACCATCGTAATTTCCAGACTAATTATTGATGAAAAGAACATTACAACTCGTAACTGCTGGTTCTGCTGGTCGTGTTTCTCAAGTTTACTGCATGTCTCTCAAGTCTTAACTAATTTCTTCGTGCTCAGTTATAGATAGATGTTATTTATATCTTAGTGATTGCGAAATTCACGTTTCCCCCAGTTGTGAATCTTATCTCCCTTCAAGTTTAAAAACGTCACACGCGGTTGTAGGGATGTTGATATTCTCGAGAAAAGATAGCCGTCGGTTGTACGCAGACGACTCTCGACTAAACCGCAGTGTCGATTACAAGTGATATCTCTGTCCACTGCAGTGAGTTTTATATTGAAACAGAGATACACAGTCAACTTGGAGGACAATTAATGTCAATGGACATATGGTGTGCGTAAGCTTGAAATCTTCTCTATCATTGTTTATCGAAACGAGATAAATTTTTTTGCGATAATATACGCAAACATTTGTTGAAGCTACATTATTGAAAAGTTTATTCCGTGAATGCACGGAAATAAAAATTTTAGTAAACAAAGAATAGACCAATATCTTGAAATATCGATTTTATGCGTATCTTTTAAACATTTTCGTTTAATATTTTAAAAACATTTCAAAGGTATTATTAGATAATACAATTCTTTTAAATATTGCAAAATTGTTTTAGAAATATTAAAATGTCGCAATTATTCGTAATAATGCTGATACAACGTTAAAAACTACATATAAGAAAACGTTACATGTTGCTAAATGTCGTTGCAATAACGATATAATTAAATTATATTTAATGATTTTTTGCTTATTGGGATATAATTAAGGGATGAAGACTATTTGAGAAGCAAAAAAAATTTATTTGCAACATTTCAAGCTGATATTTTTGCATTGCTTCTTTATATTATTTAATAATTGACATATAAGACGACATTTACGTGCGTTATTAATAACGAATTATTAAAAACACGCGTTTTCTCTAGTAGGAAGATAAGCTACATGAAGATGAGCTGAAATAAAACACCCGTTAGAAAAAGCATATCGTTAAAGTCAATAAGTATAATTGACCCCGAAACTCGTGGAACGACCTTCGCTCATTGCAATTCTGACTTCCAATCATGAAACCGAGAATCATGACGTAAACACTTGTTTGCTTAGATTCGTAACTTATACAGGATATTTCAGATTCATCTCCGCGAATTTGAAACACCCTATAAAATATATACATCTACTTTAATATAAAATCTACTTGCTACTTTAGTATAAAATCTACTTTAGTATAAAATCTACTTTACACAGCAATCTGACTTTAAATAACACGAAAATGATTTCGTCTCATACCAATTATTCGTTCATCGATGACAGAGATCATTTTTCGCAACTTCAACCAAAAATCTCTCTTCGCGATCATGACGCTTTCTTATTGAACACCATGGGAATCTTAGTATCAACAATAAGTTCGAGACTACATCGCCACAATTGGTGGGACACAATGAGTACAGAAACGAAAAAGTTTTCGGTAGTTTACCGCTATAAGGGAATTTATCACACGGAAAAAAATTTGCTTGAATTAACAACCACTCAAGATTGAGCAGTTGCAATTACTGGCTAACCAGAAATCTTGTTTAGTTAATTAGAATCTTGTTAACTTGAACAGAATTCTGATAACTTTAATCACGAAATTTTCCTAGATATATTATGGCCTATTATTTACTTAATGATTAGCATAAAGTACTAATGTAGCATAAAATTAGTATGAATGCAAAGATACGTTCTCATACAATGAGAATTTTCCGGCATGTAAAAGAAGGTATCTGATGCCATGAAAATTGCTGTTTATTTTACCGGAAAAAGAATTAATCCAGAATTATATACCAATAAAAAATAGATATTTTAATAAAAGTAATGGCGCAATAAAGATGGGCATTTTTCAAGACTAGCATATTTTATACACATAATGCTGTTTACAATAGCATCACAAAGTATGAATTATATATTTGCATGTAGTGTTCAGCATTTTTGAGCTGGTTCGTTCATACTTCACCGAATATTTGATTAATCCAACCAAATTCTTTTTTCCATCTACTAATATAATATCTGGGCCCAATATTAAATGGCATTGAAATATATCAATTTAATCCAAATAATGTAATCCAGAGACACTGGATTAAAGGATAAGGATGATTAGAGATAAAATCGTAGTCTCCATCGCGATAATTCGAATAATTTTCGAATTAATGTCTAGGTATAGCTTCCGGAATGGAGCCGTGTCTTGAATCAGCGATATGCCGACGTTTCGCAAACGTTGCAGTTTGCATCATCAGGGCTGAGAACTCTGATACTGAGCTCCCTTGGGTAAAGGTAGTCCTTATATGCCCCCCTCCCCCCCTTTGTGTAGATGGTGTTTAGGGAGTAGGGGACGAGGCTTGAATCCAGCCAATCAGCGTGTTTTAATTGATCAGCTGATCAATTAAAAAACCGGGAGGGCAGTATGCCAAATAGAGTTTACTTGCATACCTTTGTCTCGGTTGAAGTTGTTGGGATGTTTCAAAATTTCTAGACCTTCACGATGTTTTCTGGCAAAATAACTCTGTGAGGGAGCCAATCTGGTGGCTTTTTCATATTGTACGGAGTGTCCAGTCTCCATCCAGTGTTCAGCTAGGGGGGCATATAAGGACTACCTTTACCTAAGGGAGCTCAGTATCAGAGTTCTCAGCCCTGATGATGCAAACTGCAACGTTTGCGAAACGTCGGCATATCGCTGATTCAAGACACGGCTCCATTCCGGAAGCTATACCTAGACATTGTATCAATGGCCGTGAAAGCCTCAAATCTAGTAATTTTCGAATTAATTCCACGAATACAAAAGTCGTAATTTTCGCTTTGTTGACTTCCTACAATAAGGAAAATTATCTTCACTGGGGATAATTAGATTGTTATCAGTCATATCGGAAGATTATTGATATAATTATTGGTACATAATTAGTCGAATTATTGGTATTATTGACTTTACATGTATTGATATTATTGTTATAGAGGAAAGTAGCCAAAAGCGACATAGGCCTCCTAAAGCGACATACCTCTATATCTCATATATTAAATGTTGTATTTTATCGAAACTAATATAAACGTAATTCGTTTTATCAGTTAAGTCATGAAAAATTCATATGTGATATATTTCTTGCTCTTTTATATGCTAAATTAGCAAATATCGAGTTTTAGAAATTCGTAAGTTTTATTTTTGACTTTTATTGACGAATTACGTAGACTAATAATAGCGATAATAATCTTTTTGCTTAATATTAAATTCTTCTACATGCATTTGGCTTTTGTATAAATATTTTTTAAATATTTTTATCTTCATTATTTTTTTGTATAACTTGAAAAATTTCTGTATAACTTGAAAAATTTTATGAGAATGTGTCTTAAAGTGACATATCTCCTACAGTATGCGATAAATGCGATACTCTGTGACTTACATAACTTGATTCTAACCTCCCATTGTGACATGATATTTGTTTATTTTAAAGTTTAATTCTGTTTAGATTAAAAATATAACGTATGTAAAATATGTGAGAAATGAAAAAGATAGAAATGCCAAAGATATGTTTTTATTTAATTATATTTTCCTTTTGTAATATTATATTTTGAATAAATGAATATTATTCAATCATTAAACGCATTAAGGAACTATTTATTATCAAATATTATCATATATGCAACACGTTATATAACTTCCAATAGGTATGACGCTTTTGGCACTCATTTTCTTGGAACTTCATTTTCGTGCGTTTTATAAAAATGTTTTTTGTTTTAAATATAGAAACAATTTCAGTAAAAATATGATATTATTTGATAGAAGATACTTCCAACTACATGTATATATATATTTACATTTATATTTTGAGCTTTACATTAAGACATAACCTTCAAAAACAAAGGGTATATCGCTTTTGGTGTTTTTACTCTATGTTCACTTTCATTTTGTCGGCCAGTGACGATCTCTTATAGTGACGATAGCTTATTTATAATATGAACGCTTCAAATAATCGTTTTATGTCTCATTATTTCGAAAACTTTTCCTCTTATTGCTGTTTACGTACATGTACAGAAATTTTCGTAGAATTCGTCTCGTGATTTTTTGGTCTCTAATCTCTATTATATAATATTATATAATATAGGCCACTCTATTAGTCGTTGGCGTTAGAACTGATTCTGCATATTATTTTCAATATTTATTCTCAGAATCGTTACCGTCGCGATATCAAATTTCGAATTAACTACGTAAATATACAATTCCTATTAATTGTTCTTTCCTACATAGTTAATTTCGTAATATCTCGTAATATCTGTTATACTATTTATATAATCAATATCTTATCAACCTGATAACACAATGCGATAGCAGCACATCCGTATCTTATACGTACATTTTGCGATATTGAATATTTTTTTGTCATTGATCACGCTCTCGCATATTAGTATCTGTTTTTCCTACATAGTGTAAATAAGAAAAGTATTATAGAGTAAATATAAAGAATAAGAAGTAAATACGAAAGAGTAAAGATTAATCAATAATGCGTGTTTATAACTTTAATTACTTTATTTATCTATGTACTTAAAGAGAGAGATAACGGAAAAGCTTATATAATTAAATGTCCTAATAGCCAGACATTTAACGGCATAGTACTACAATTGCTTAATTTTGTAAAAATATATAATATTTAATAATGTAAAAATATAATTAATTAAAAGCTGAGACTTTAAGAAGTATTATTAAGATATAAAAGACTGTAAAATTATCAAAATTATTTAAAAAATAATTTGCAAGAGTAGGAATATACTAATACCCCGACAATGTCCCTATTGTTAAACTCAGTTGACCCAAAATCTGAATATGATAATTAAAATAAAATGACAAATAAATTCGTCATATTTTGATTGATTTTTTTTATTTTTTCCGTTTTTTATGTCCTCCAAAGCAGCATTCTCGTCCTTATGTGTATATGACTTTTTTCTTATGCTTTTGGCATATTTATGTTCTTATAAAAAAAACAATAATTCATACGGTATTAATGCAGATAACACTGCAAAGTGTTTGCATGGATGTCGTTCGGAAGTTATATTTTAGAAGCTACCCAGATAGCACAGAGAATTCTAAAAGAATTCAGTCATATATTACCAATTCTGAGTTAATTTTTAGATACAGATATTTTTAGGTAAAAAGAATTCTTTTTACTGAACTGAACTCTGAAGAATTCTTTTTACATCTGAAAATGAACTCAGAATTGGTGACATACGACTGAATTCTTTTCGAATTCTTTTTGAATTCTCTGTGCTATCTGAGTATATAGGTATAGAGGTTATATAGTTAAAATATACACTTTCAAATTACATTTATTAATGTGTCAATATTTACTTACTCTTTAAACTTTTGTTGACAATAATTTTAATTAACTTTACTTATAAAAATGTTGTGATAGCAGTTATTTTTCGATTTGCTTGTTGTTACACGCGAGCACATGTGTAACGCGAGTTGCATCGATAAATGCATACTGAATGTATGGCCGGTTACTAGGCAGTCATGAAATTATTGTACCAATAGCTAAATTCATAAAATTTAACTACAAATAAATTTTTTTATTAACTAAATGTATTCTTATAAGTATTCTTTACTATTTCCGGAATATATAACGTAATGCTTATGAGATAAAAACAATAAAGTGAATAAAAAATATCTTAACAAATATATCAAACTTCTTAACAAAACGTTAAGAACATCGTGAAAATATATCCTGTATCTAATCATGTTGCAGTTTTCTTTTTTATTAGATAATAATTTTTATAATACTTAAAATAATTCAACATATAAATGTTTTTAAATATTGATAGATTTTAATTAATATTATACTAAGAGAAATAATTAAGATTAATAATAATAATTTTCCGCGTATATGTCCGGATATAGGGACATGTCCGGCTATTGGTACCTTTACCTTAATAGAATTTGATTATTTTAAGAATTTAATTAGCGAATTTTTTAATTGGTCGTAAGAGTTCAGGAAATGTGTTGTAATCTCATTAATCTGGCAAATCGATTCTGACATAACGAGCGAGACAGATACGAAACAGAAAATCGAATAATTCATAGAATAAAGAACAACATTTATTATTGTATTTTTAGACCGTCCAAGCCCGCATTAACAAACACCGCGATATAAATCCAGTTTCATTTACCGATGAAGACAGGAGTGAAACAGTTTTTGAGACAATAGGTGAGTTAGTCCACTGTAACACAAGATTAAAACC
The DNA here is from genome assembly GCF_010583005.1 of Odontomachus brunneus. NCBI lineage: Eukaryota > Metazoa > Arthropoda > Insecta > Hymenoptera > Formicidae > Odontomachus > Odontomachus brunneus. The sequence goes on from NW_022639547.1 coordinate 934,455, forward strand.
TCTTTTTCGTTTCATTAGAATCTATTTAAAAAAATTATTAAATAAAACGCTCGCAGAAATTGAACGTCCGCTGAAGTATGTGTCAACGCCTATTCGGCCAATTCGTTTGTCGCCATCGGTTTCTTCATCTACCAGACGATACGGCTGCGTATGGCCTGGACCAGAGTACCTTGTCGAGGAGAAAGAGGATAAAAATGTTTTCGAATCGATAGGTAAGTCGATCTACTGTACAGAAAGAAAGAGCTACTGCAACAAGAATATGTGTTTTGTAGCTAAATTTTGTCGTATATCAGTATTTCTACAAGTACAGCGTACTTACACCAACATACTCATAGGGAGAGAGTGGCAAACTCTATCACGTGACCCCTCTCTTCTGATTGGTTGCGGGCGTCAAGGCTTCTCGTACTTATGATGCACTGCATCTACTAGGCATTTTAAAACATATGAAAATAGAAATCTAAAAATAATGCATATATTTGTAGATTTATTTCACGTATATAAATTCGAAAAGGCAAATATTTTCAGGATTAATAATGTATCACTTACGGAGACCCGATTGTTTTATCGCTATCAACTCTTGCCTAACCTAATCTTGTACACTTTAGAGAGCTTTAGTTGCAGCAGCAACCTTTAGTTACAGCAATAAATAAATTTTTAGCAAACCATGATTAGCTGCAACAGTGAACTCTTTTTTTGTCCATGTGTGACATCAGATTTCAGTCTTCATCGTTGGAATACCTATTTTGACGAAATCAACAAAACAATTTATTTTGCGCTTCACAGAAATCGGAAGTCCGTTGAGGATGACTCCGTCATCTTCGCCTCTTCCGATTCGTTCACTGCCATCTTTGATTCCTTCATCGGCAAAACGATACGACTGCGTATGGCTCGGATCGTGGTGCACTCTTCAAGAGGAGAACGAGAGATATTTCGAATCGATGGGTATGTTAAGCACATATTAACAATCGTTATTTGAAACTCTTCTCGAAGGAGATACTTGGATTCAACTTCAAAATTAGATGAAAATTTTTCAGTTAAATCGCAATTGTTGATCTAATGTCACATGTATCATATAATTTAACTGAAAAACAAATGGCATGAGGCGGAGAATTTAATTCTAAAGCGCGTATTAATCGTGCAATTTGTTTCATGACTACATGAAACTTGTTGCATGTGAGATATTTATTTAGATTTTTATTCAGAGTCCGATTCAAACTTTTCAGCTGAATTATAGTATATGCGATATTAATATCTGTAATCGCGCGATTCAACTGGAAAATTTTCATTTAACTTTGAATTCAAGTAACTGAATGTTTCATTAGAGACGAGTTTCAAGTAACATATATTAATATGGAACTGAGTGTCTTTCGTAAGACAAACTTCAAGTAACGACCATTAATATACAGACTTTACTCCACTAAGATTTAAATCTCTCACTGAAGAGTGTACTTTAGAAGCGAAACGACTTGTCTTTCACTTCTCTCACAGAAATCAGGAATTCGAGATACGTGTCAGCCCCCACACCCTCGCCAAGTCACTCACCGTCTCCAAAAATAAACCACATATACATCAATCAATGGGACAACGTTCGGATCGGACCGGCGTGCAATGTTGAGAAAGAAGAGGAAAATGTCTTCGAATTTATAGGTAAGTTGCAGTTTATCGCCACGTAAGATCTAAGTCTTTTGACTAAGACAATGCTTAAGCGGATGACGAGCTTTCTTGAAACACTCATCGGTGATGAAAGCCGCTTTGCATGGAGAACTGCAAATCTCTGTGATGCTGTGTTATTATGCGTGTTTAGCAAAATTCAAACGGAACCATTTGTCTCACAGAATTCCCGTCAATGCCAGAACGCCGGCCGGAACGGCAACGTCCTATCCCGGAGACGCCACCTTCTTTACCCCAACGCGCAAATCACCATCGAATCTCGAACATTACGGAATCCCATCATTTCTCGAGCCACCAGAGTACCACCAAAGTGCTCTTACTGATCAGTACTGTCTTTATAGTGCTGAATTTGCCCAGGTAAGCAGTGCATAATCTCTCTCTGTTTCATGAGATAAACTTCTCAAGAATTGTCGCTGAAACTCGGAATATATATTGCATACGCAGCAAAATGCATATTACACACTTACAAACTTAAAAAAAGGGAAATAATCACTTTTCTTAGCAGAAAGTAGAATGATATTTTTCTGTGTGCAGTTGAAATATTACCTAACTGCTAATGCAATCAGAAAAAAATTTTTTGACTGTTCAGAAGTTGAGATGTTTGTAATTAAAGTTAATACCTTTCTAACACAAGTTTCCTATACTATTTTAAAATTAGCGTTTCATCTTCTAATTTTAATTTCTAAACAAGTCGTCCCGCTTTCAGCTACATCATCCGTTTATGCGTGTTCTTCCTCACCTGGGCGGAGAAGGAGACGCCGGCCTTGCTATGGTGTTTGCAGCAATTATTCATGCTGCCTTATTACACCAACTTCAGCATCAACTTCCTCTTGTACGCGATGTACGGCGTGGCCTTCCGCAGTTGTCTACGAACGATATTGCGGAAAGCGATGAAGTGTGAGGAAGCATCACAGAGATTGAAATAGGTTTTCATAATTTGCGTTTTTTCCTCCTAACGACCCATCAATAATGTTCTCTTTTGACATCACGCATTTCACGAATTTCACATGCTTTTTATCCAAGAGAAGAGAAAAAATGAAGCCTATTTATACACTTATATGCGTGTATGTAACGTGCATTAAAGATTATTTATATTAACTCCACTGATTGTATCTATATTATTATTTATATTATCACGTATATTATATGAATTAATATTAACAACACTATATAACAACTCTCTACATGATAATTATAACTATATAACTATATGATATAAATAATTATAACTATCTCATTATCTATGTGACTTGTATTACGCTTAGTTCATTTGAATTTGCAAGAAATTGGAATTGTAAATAATAATCGCTTCTATACATGATAGACATTTAAGTAAATAAATTATTGTTTCCGAAGAAATTTGAGGAGAATTTTATCGTTCGTCCGCTCTTTCTATTACAAGCATTAAAATTTTACCTCGCAGTAAATTTGCCTCCTATACGGTATCTGTTCGCGCAGCATTCGCGACGGCCATTACGATATCTTCAAATTCCATTACGCCAAGAATGAGTAAATGTTTAAGAGTTAACGTCGGAGTGAGTGTCATTTGTACGCCGGTTTTTTTTAAAAGTTCTTCGAAATGATGGGCCTTCATTTTAGGTTCTCGCAGAGCTTGTATCACACCAATATAAAGCTTGAACGCTTCAATCTGATTTTTCATAGTAAGTGCAACAGTAACTACATCTGCTCCAAAAAAAACAATATATCAATTTTGCCATAATAAGTAGCGGTTTCTCGTTGAACCGCGAATTGTGTGTACTATGCATTTGGCACTTGGTGAATGTTCTAAGTTTCATATCCACCTACTTGGATTGTCTTGAAGTATTTCCGCGCAACGCGATATGGTTTTATGCAAATCAGCAACTATACCTTCGATCTTATGCGCGTCGATGTTTACTAGAGGATTTCCCATCCACATTTCTTGCCATTTTAACCAATCTGTGCGCCAACATTTAGAAAAATTACAGATATTTCAATTGCATCTGTTACAAGAACTAACAAAGTGATATAATAACGCGTTGAAACGAGATTAATAATTGCAACTACTTGAATAAATCAGTAATGAAATAAGTTATATTATTGTGAAATATGTTATACTGAGAAAAAATATTTGAATGTTTATTTGTGAAATGTAAAGTTCACAGAAATAAACTTTATATATTCTACAAATAAATATGCAATTTTCCTTTTTTTCTATATTACAGTATGTTTGATAAGAGCGTGTACGGCAAAACTCAAAAACTTAGGATAATACATAAATTGAAAAAATTGGTACATATTATGCATGATATAGACTGCGATGCTTTATTATTAATAAGTTGTCCAGTCGTCTCCATTATCAATAATTGACTGGCATCTCCGAGGCATACTTTCTACTAATTTTACAGCATAATCTTCAGACAAAGATTTCCATATAAATCGAATCTGTCGAATTAACTGCTTGACGGTCCATATTTTCTTTCCTCGGAGCTTAAACTTTATAAGCGCCCAAACATTTTCAATTGGATTTGCATCTGGCGACTGTGAAGGCCAATCCAGTACGTCAACGTCATTTTCTTGTTTCCACGCAGTACAAAGTCTACTCCGATGTTTCGGATCATTGTCCTCTTGCAGTAGCCAATTTTCATTTTTCCTCGTAAACCACCTTTGGGCAGATGGTAATAAAGCTCTCTCATATATTTGGACCATTTTAGCAGCATCCAAATTTTGTGTAAAGATGTGTAAAGTGCCAAATCCCTGTTTTGAGAAACAGCCCCAGACGTGCACCTTTACCGGATGTTTAACGGTCCGCTCGATGAGTCTATTGGCCTGGGTAGACCAGACACGTCTGATAGAAGACTTTGCCCAAAACGAAGCTTCATCTGAAAAAATTACGTTGCCCCAATAGCGGTCCAAATTTTCTTTTGCCCAAGCAAGTCTTTTTTCGACGTGTTTTTCAGACAGCAACGGTTTCGTTATCGTGCTTCGAAATTTCACTTTATGAGCCAGTAAACGTCTTCTTATAGTATGACATGATATATTTAGACCCTTTTTAAGTAAAACCGCTTGCCCGCCACGCAATGATAAACAAGGATTCTTCTCAAACACCCGTAAAATCATTTTGTCCTCCTTTTTCGTCGTTTTCTGCACAGAGCCACGATCCGGCAAGTCATCAACGTTTTTGACCTCGGAATAACGTTTCACCCACTTACTCACAAACGCCTTAGACTTCTTCATATACTTAGCAGCCGCTCCGCGCGACATTTTTGGTCCTTTCGGATGCGAACATAGAAACACAGCTTCGTAACGTGATGCGTACGCGGCACTCATGTTGAAATACGCCCTTTTGTAACGAAAGTCAAACGATAACTAAGGCTTTCTAGACAAAGCATCTTGGGAGAAGAGCCCCGCTATTGGCTCGCGTTCATATCCTCCCTCTAACGATTTCGAGGAAAAAGTTTTGCCGTACACGCTCTTATCAAACATACTGTAACTTGGAAAATTTGGTTTTGACATGACGCACGTTTTCTTATCGATATCTGATTACCGGATGCAGTGACCCATAACATTAGATATGGCTCGAACTTCTCTATCAACTCGTCCAATTGATGGTACACCACCACTTTTATGCGAAATAATTCTTGTCGTTTGTTTAGCAGTAAACCCGAATTCCGGTATTCCTTTATCGTCTGCTCGATTCTTTTCATCTCGATCGCCGTTTCATCTATCCTGTTGATGTCCGCTTGCAGTGTCATGGTCGCGACGTTTTCTATGAGAATATTGATCTTTTCCGACAGGATAATTTCGTCCTGCACTTGCAGCTTGTAGAATTTCTCGTATTCTCCGGCGAAACGTTTCGTAGCGTCTTCCATCTGCGCGAAAACGTCAGAGAAAACGATTGTACGAGTGAATGAGGAGTGATATATTTTATTAATATTTCTTTAATTTACGTCTGTTTTTATATAATCTACGTAAAAAACGATCAGCGACTCTCACGAGTAATCGCACTTGGCGAGAGGAACCAATGGCTTGCCACTTAGCTTCGAAATCCTGGTCGGACAGATTCCTCCAAAAGTAGTCGAGAACGTCGAATTCGCGTGTCAGTTTCAGCACAGTCTCGTCCAGCGGTTTTATCATCAGAGGTATTGTTAACACCCAATCTTGTTCCTCGAATAAATGCTCGATATCGCGAGACGGTGATCTTAATCTCGCAATAATTTGCGAATAATCAGTCAGGACGGTGTCAATTCGCGCACTCAAGCTCTCGGTGAACATGGTCAGCAATTGTGTGCTGCAATACTGTCGTTTTTGCACGAGCAGATTCTTCAGTAATTGAACATTTACACGGAAAGGCCCTATAATGATCTCATTCGGCAGTGCGTTCTCGAGGGCCGATTTCATCTTCAGGTGAAAGGATATCTCGTCTTTGACTTCCACGGTGGTGTGATCTGCATCCTTAAAATCCCTTACGAAAAATGACAAAGAGTAATAAGTGGTGTTTTTTGCATCGTTTCAACAGCAGTCGCGTTTCTCTCGCAGTCCACGAAGCTGTGTCACTCAACAGAATCTAAACTCACTTCATGTACTTGTCGACGTTCAATGTGAAAAAGTCCAAATATTGACGATACTCGTTCGCGTACGCTTTCAGTGGTATTATAGACTTTCCGTAAGCGACTCTCAAGCGATCTCGCGCCTCGCAAACTTGCTTCTCCATTAAGCCGACCGAGCTAAGAAATAAATCTTGGAGGAACTCCAGGGATGGCAACAGGAAAGAGTGAAGCTGTTTAACTTGATGACACTGACTCAAGGAATCGTCCAACAGGTTTATGATAACTTCCTGAAAATCGATAGGATAGGATCGATAAGAATGGAGTATACTGTTAATTCGTCGGTTTGTTCATTAAATGAACTGGCCCATATTCATACTTCAAACGACTGCAGATCGCTTGAGTAATAAACAGTCTCATCATTCATCAGAATATCGATGTTAAAAACAGGATGTGCTGAAGACTTGAATTGTGTATTTATGAGGTCGGTACCCCACACAAAATCCTCATTTACATTTAAAGCACATTTCGCCGGAGCTATCAACATCTCTACGTACAAGGCTATTGACTTGTATACAAGATTTCGCAACGCCGTCTGTACAACAAAAGACAAGATCACACAGAAAAAGAGAACATTTTTGTTTTGAAAATATCCTTATTTTTAACATGTAAATTTTGAAATAAAATTTTGTTGAACAAAGATAAATTACTTGCATCAATACGTATTTTATGTAATTTAAGAAATAAAAATATTTGGTATTTTCATGGTGTTCGCATGGAAGCACTCTAACACTGTTACACTTTTGCATGTATTTTGTAAAAACTGAAACGCGTCATTTTACGGAAAACTCGACTTTACCTGCATTCGAAGCACAGCGACATCCATGAACCTTTTTAATTTCATCACATCGTAAATCTCGTGATTCTTTAGCTCGGGATCGAGCCATCCGTTCTCGAGATCTCGCAGGCACATTCGAACCGATTGCGCGATCCGCTCCAACCACGATTCCTTCAGATACTTCATCACCATGCCGGTTTCCAGATTCTGTTGCGACTCAAACTCCAACAAAGACATCGATTTCCCGTAATTCGAGACGAACAGCTTCATATCTGATACGTGTATGCACTCGACGACCACGCACTGCATGGCCTCGTGCACTTCCGGCAAAACATACAGAATCGTGTGGTGGAAGTAATTCTTGGTCTTCTACGAAGGTACATTATCAATTAAAACGCTCGAATACGGACAGTAGCGGAAATTCTCCCCGCAAATACCGCAAAATCCTCCATGCCGGTGTGAACTTTGCCCACTTCAGGTACGATAACATCGTGGACGTCATTAATTTTCTCCCATGCGATGAAATTAAACGTGTCGGGTTGTTTTTCTACAAGTGACCGCCACATCAGATTGCACATAACTCGACGGTACTCCAACGTGATTTCTTCCATCAGCTAAATACCACGTTAAAGGATCATTAAGCAAACAAATTAAATATAATAAGCGATTGTGCACCTACGCTTGAGAGATGGTCGGGCACACGTTCAATGGAAACTTGTTGAGAAACCAAGAGGATTATTCGACCTTTCTGTCGCTCTTCGTCGAACGCCGGCATGCAGTCTATCCGCATGCAGTCCAAGTAAAAATGATATCTACGTACATTCTTGTTTATTCTCTCAGCAAACACGACGACGACGTCGACTACACATCAATGTTATAACTCCCCATTCAACAATGTAACTGTTGTACAACATTCGCGTTACATTGTATTTAGGATGTCGAGTAAGAAGTTATAACATTGATATTATGTTACTGTGGCAGTTGGTGTTTATACTGGGATTAATGATGGTTTTCTCAGATACTTCAAAGTTTTTATAGTTAATGCGATATTGCGTAAATTAACCTAATTGCAGCTTCGGCTATCTGCCTTCGTTTAACGGCATTTGCTACTCTCTGGACGAATTTTCTGGGATCTTCTCCGTGGAATCTAATGTATATCCTGGGTAGGAGGAATTTTCGCTTGAGACCGTCCAACGTGAGAACAGTCCAGACTTTCTCCTCGCTGTTGTAGTCCATCACGGCAGCCTGAGTCCAGCCAAACAGATCATTCAGCGTTTTATCATTTCGATCAAACATTCTGTTCTTTTGTATGGCTTTTTCAACAAATATCGTGGCCGGTAATGGATAACGAACACCGTCAACGATACCGAGATTTATCCACTCTTCCACTGTTCTGAAAGTCGCGAAATATTGCAAAGCGCGTATCAACTATGGCGAACATGATAATTAATAACATGATAATTAATACTCGCCATGTCCACACGAGGTACAAAATATATAAATTAATTTATTGTAAACCTTTGCAATTAATTAATCGTAAACATTCGTAAGAGATATTCTTCTTCTCTAAAATCTAACTCCCCGGGAAAAAAGCTTATATGTGAATTTTGTCCATATATGGTTATATGTGATCATATATAATTATATATGTCCACATTAAAAAGTTGTGAAGATACAATTGAAATAAATGTTTATTTACAACGTATTCCTCACCTACAATCGTATTCTTCGTCGTCAAACACTTCCAATGGCAAATAACTCGCTTTGGAGTATAAGTCGTATTTTTCCTGGTAAGAGAGCAAGGACTGACTTTTTTCGGGTGGTAACATGTCGGACGGTTTGATACCTTTCGCTTCTAAAGCATCTTCTATTTTTAAATTCTTATACGCTCTTCGTCTTCTCTCCATTTCGACGTTACGCGGCAGCAACTTTGGCTGAACGTCGTATTTCATTTGCACCTTCGGTAAAAAAACTTCCGCTGGAAAGATCTACAAAAAAGAAAAAAAGATAAATATATTACCCCTTTTCGCCCGTCTTTCAAGAATTTAAAGTTTAATCTTTACAATCTAGGGAGCTACTGTAGCGACGCAGGAGCAAATTTCTGAAATACAAATACAATTTTTCTTCTTATCATTATTATCAAACTTTGTCATACAAATTGGTAAAAAAAACTTAAAAAATAACTAAAATTTTTTCAATAAAAATAAAAAAATAAATATACAAATATATTCATACGTCACAAAAATTTTTAATGTCTTACTAATAATATATTTTGAAATTTATGCAAATATATATAAATAAATATATTAGCACGACGATGGTAACATGTTTTTTATTAATCTATTATTTGACGTATGTGAAAAAGTTCAAAGTCTGTAAAAGTCACCTAAAGAACAGCCCGGACTGTAAGGATTAATTAAAATTGTCTACGTATCATTATTCCTGCACAATTCTGTGTTTACGTACGATTGATTTATCTTCAGGAAAACTTATCCATCTTTTGGCAGCGCCTAAATAAGTATGTGTCTTTTGTATTTTAATTTCTTTTACGATCGGACAATGCCATTTCGTGAAAATTTGCGACGCCAGCTTGACTCGTCTCGGGACAGTTGATGGAAGGATAACTTTATCTTTGTCTGCGTGTAATTTACGGGGTTATTTATTATAATTAATCATTGTTTCGTTCTCTCTTTCTTTCTCTCTGTCTTATTAACGCGACTCATTCATAATATTTCCCGAGTACTAACCTTTCTTACGAGAATGGACATCCAATTCGATATTTCCAACATCCATTTCGAATGTTTTGAAAATATTCTATATTCTTTTTTCAAAGAGAAGCATGAGAGCGACCATCAGCCTGATTTTAATAGCCAGAGCTAGGCGCATTTTCGAGACGCCATCTAACAAAGTGCGCCTTTACTATGTTCGTTAGGCATATTTTATTCTGGGATATTATTTTACAGGTTTCTGAAGTAATTTTCGCGTTTGCAAAGATGTATTTTCGAAAATTGGATAAAGTTTGACTATTTCGCTCTGCATCTTCTCCCGGATCACAATGTGCGTCAATGTGACTTTCTCTATTCCTTCAATAATACGCCAAGTATCTTGAAAATAATTTTCCAATATCCCAAAGTCGTGTTCATAACGCTGAATCCAACTAGCGTCGTAGGAATTTCGGATTCTCGAGTATGGGCTGAAAGTCGGTCATATTACTACATGTTATTTAGGTCATATATTGTAAGCATTTAGAGCATATTCTCGGATATTTTTTTACAGTTTTTTAATATAATTTTCGCGTTTGCAAAGGTATATTTTTGAAAATGACGTAACGTGTGCCTATTTTGTTCTGCATCGTTTCTTGGATGACAATGTGTGTTAATGTCACTCTACTCCCTCAGTAATACGCTCAGAGTGTTGAAAATAATTTTCCAATATCCCAAAGTTGCGTTCTTAACGTTGGATCCACTATATCTCACTATATCTCATCAAATTTTCCCGCTAAACTATTTAACCGAGATTCAAACCGAGTTGTTTGGTCTCCTGTATTATTCGTATTATTGTAAATTACATAACTAAAAAGCCGCCGCCAACTTAAAGTAAATTAATCGTATTAATAAAGCGCGGGATATTTAAACAACCATATTGCACATAAGAGAAGTAAAGCTACTTATACAATTTAGTTACTTTTTTTAAATAAGATTTTACTTTTTTTTAACAAGATATATCATTTATAGGATTGCAAATGTACATTATTTTCGCATATCACGAAATAGACAAGAATATATACTATTTTTATGAGTGGCCAATTTCGTTTTTGCAGCTTATGATAATGATAAAGTGCTCATAACTATTAAAAAGATGGAAAATAATTTAACAAATAGACATGTATAGATACAACAAATATTTTTATTACGTTAGATAGTGTGACTCATACTTTTACTATAATTTATTAATTTCTTCATCGCTCAGTTACGCTATGTTTGTGCTGGGAGTGAGAACTTACAATTTTATAAAGAGCAAAATCAAGCGATGTCAACACGATACGTAATGTACACAGTATAACAGTTTCTTTAGCCAATGTTGTCTACAATAAGCGATTAAAAATTCTTGATGTGTAGCTCGTATTATAACATCTAAAACGAAGAAATCATAAAGAATTATGCGCGAATAATTCTTGCAAATTTTATTTAGACAGGCTTTTGAAAAGAAATATGTCCCATTCGATATGTGTCATATAAGTGTAATGCAAATAAATATTAGTCATAAAAACAGTTTAAAATTCAAAGAGCCATTTAAAAAAAGACAGCTTGTATTTTAGCTTGCTTGATTAGTCAGTATTTTGTTGACGGGAAAAACCCACATTTATGTGAATCTTGGCTGCAAGAATTCTTCTCTTTCATATTTCTTTACATTTTACTCGTTCCTAATGTTACATAATGTTACAATTCAAAATTATTAATATAACTTATCGGAGAATCTTAATATCAATCGCAGTGTTATAATTAGATTTATTTTTAGTTTTATATTTTATAATTATTAACACACCACTTCTATCTATTTCAGTTTTTCATATCCATATTAAAAAATTTGTTTTACGAAAGTCGGATATTTATCCTCTTATTTCTTCTAAGGATAATATCATATGTTAATTAGTCATAACAATCCTTACAATTAATTAGAAAGAATATTTCATCTATAAAAATTTATATGTTACTTCTGACCTAGTCTTTTTTTGTTTTGTCTTTATAATTATCTGGTTAAAAGATTTACGAATATAAATTATATCGATTACAATTGTCTTATTATTATGATTGTATAATGACAACAAAGGATGAAAATACCATATTAAATTTAGTTGAATGTCATTATATCTTTTACACCTTGCTACCTACTTATAAAACATAAGATAAAATATAGATTTTGTATAAATATGTAAGTCTTGAAAGAATGTTGTTTTTTTTCTTTCTTTTTTAATCTAATAGGTTCTCTTAATGAGATGAAGTATATTCTAAATATAGATAAAAAGATGTCAATATTTAGATATAAACACATAAGTAACAAAGTCTTTGTTTAATTATAATATAACTAGTTGTTTAGTCAAGATATTTAATGTTGAATATTACAATCATGATTAGTCATACAAAAGAATAGTTCCTAATGAAATTTTCGTTAAGATAAAATCAACTTGAAAATTACTCAAGCATTCAAAGCTGCGAGAAAACACTTGAAGACAAATGTTATATCTCACATGTAACTACGTAAGTGTTTTGAAATGTAATATATGAATTTCATACATCTTATATATAACCACTGGTTTTTTATCATTTTAATATTCACGCTTTACATAACTTATTATATAACATTCTTGTATTCTAAAATCGTGATAGTATTAAGTTTAGAAAAAAGCTCAATATTCTATGCGTATGTTGGGCAAAATATATTCACTAATAACGAATGAAGACTTTAAACATATATTTGTAAATGTATTAGCGCTCGTAAAATGTGTAAAATATATCCTAATACATTTACAAATGTATACTCAAAATTACTCCACAAGTGACTCACGAATATACGTTTTACTCAACATTACTTTACGTATAACCATCTCCATTTTAATTTAGTCTGTTCATTTTAGTTACATCTCTTCTAATATTTTTTGTATGTAAAGTAAAATGAATTTACACATGTTAGGATATTGCACAGAAAACAGGGAATAGAAGAGAGAAAAATAACCAAGAAACTGCAATTGCGGAAGATGCAAGTAAAGTAAACAGACTTGATTTCATTAGCGTTTTCTTCCTCTCTTTCTCTGTCTCCCTCTCTCTTACCTCGATTCACTACATTTAAGACTTTAGAAGATAAAGCAGCTTTACCATGAATAATCGTTCATTACTGTTGTCTCAAGTTTCGCAATCTAATGCGTCATTTCGTGCAAATTATCAACGTCACGCTGCTCTGTATAAAGTTACACTCGCGATATGTTGGTTTGCCATAACTTCGACGATTGCATCCCGTATACCGTAACAAAATGTGCAACCAAATGGGTTGGTTGTGTTTGTCGAAGATGCACGATTCAACACCACAGGACGTGCACTTGCCTTCAGTTGCTCGCTCACTCTATCCCATTTTGTATAGGCAGTGATCTATAAAATTAAATTATGTTCTCGTTAATAATGGAAAATATGATGTATAATATTATCATTATTATATGATATATAATATCATATAATAAGAGTTATTAAAAAAATCATCTCACTGTAACAGGAGACGGAGAAACATCGATCAGTTTTCCCGATTCCGTAGAATTATTCTCAGGAGGCAAAGTTAAAGAAAATTCGCAACGATGATACATGTTAAAATTGTAATGACCCGGATAATTTGTGTGAAGTACAAACTTTTTTACACATTGAGTTTTGGCATTGAATAAAACATCCTGCGAAGTATGGCAAATATAAAAAATAGGAAATATAGAAGAGAGAGAATAATATATAAGAATGCAAATATATAATACTCACCAAACCTAGAGTAAAATAATTATAGAAGAAGTCTGAACGTCTTATTTTGTCACGCTTGTGCGCGTGTGGACTATGAATACGCATTTTATCCTCGGCTTTATAGAATACTCTAGATGGGGCACCAAGTGCACTTAAAACATCTTCACAGGTGTCACCGAATAATACCTGAGATAATAAAACATAATCTCAATCAATCACACAAATCCTGAACTAAACATCTAAACATGTCTAAATATTTTCAAATATTGTGATGTTAAATTTATATTTATTCTAGCATATGATCTAATTCCCGTTTCTACTAGCTTTGGTTAACTTAACCGGATAGTTGTCCCAACAAAATTGACCAATCGTATTTGTCAATTTTGATTAATGAGAAATTGCGCGAAATGGTCAGTTCCGTTGAAATAATTAGCTGGTTAAGTCAAACAAAGTTAGTAGAACCGGGCATAATTGCGAAACGTAACCTCTTTGATTAAACATCGTTTCTTCGGTTCCAACAGTACTCTCGTTCCGGAACTACCTTCTGTGAAAAGATGCAATCTGAGCCCTCTGGTGCGTGTTTTGTCTCTAATGATATCAGCTTTTTCTAAGTACAAATTGTTATGATAACAGACCTGTTAAAAGACGAATGTGTTAGCGACATATTATCTTTTCGTTAATCTTATTTCGAGAAATTATGCAAAGGTGGCCAATGCTGAGAGCATAATTACGAGTGGTAGAGGTGGCGGCGGTGCTTTTGAGCCGTGTTCTTCGCTACTACCGGCTGGCATATTTCCAATGTAAATCGCCGTTTTTGCAACTAGAGGAGAAGTTCCGTTGGGGAACTGCAACGAGCCTAAACCATGAGCATAACCGGGCTGGAACTTTGAGTCGATTGGAAAGTAAAATGACAGTCCTCGGAAGTTCAGTACAAACACCTACAAATTATTACAGCTGTTACTGTATGCTATGCATATCACACAAATACTTACTTTATTTTATCATTTACTTCCATTGAATAGTCCATTTTGCAATATCGCACACCTCTGTGGCCAAATGCTAAGAATAATTTCATACCTGCTTTTCACTGTCATAAACACCAGGATGGGTGGCTCCAAAAGAATGCTCTATCTGTTCGATCGAAGGTAACACTTCTGGGGAATTGAACGGCAAGCCGCAGTACTTCAATTTCACCAACTTCATATTGTAAATTTCAATTATCTTAAGTCTTTGTACAATGGGATCGAATATAAGTCGAATTCCATCGTGAGGTAAATTTATCACTAGATCTACATCTAATGGGTTCTGCAAATGTTTCATTTAATGCTTAATATATCACTTTGTTAATTGTTTGGCTATATATTTAGAATATTCTTGATATATACCTTTCAATATACAATATTTGGTATATATTTAGAAACAATATTTTCATATCATACAAAGATAATAAATATACTTACACTGTCGCTATAAAGTACTTGCACTCCTCTTATAACGCCAACTTGAGATTGTATTATTGATACTGACTGAGAAAAATGCATACCTGCGACAAAAGTATATAGTTAGTACTTAAGTTGGTAGATAAGTTAGCATTTATAAGTACTTAAATGTGACAGGTGACAACCTAAATAGTACAAAACATTCTGAGATAATCTTGGATTCCCTAAGATTCTATCTAGGACATCCCGGATACACTCTGGATGATTGCAGAATATTTTGTGCTATCTGTGGTAAGTGTTGTTTTGCTGCCTCTCTCTATGTTGTATTGCTCTTGACATCTATAGCTATACTTTTCTCATTTCATTTCTTATATTGATAGCACAAACATCTGTACATGTTGATTATACATGTCACAACATATAACATATTTATTGTTTACTCACGTATATGCCAGTGTCATAAGAGTGGAATATTAAAAATACATAAAAGGATTGTTATATCGCATTACATCGTGTTGACAAATTCTCAAAGGATGAAAAACAAATAAATAACAATATGATATTG
This sequence comes from Odontomachus brunneus, assembly GCF_010583005.1. Taxonomy (NCBI): domain Eukaryota; kingdom Metazoa; phylum Arthropoda; class Insecta; order Hymenoptera; family Formicidae; genus Odontomachus; species Odontomachus brunneus. The sequence goes on from NW_022639547.1 coordinate 949,988, forward strand.
TTCGTTGACGACCGCAATGTACAAATAGACAAACAAGTCGAAAGTAGGGGTCGGACGAGTTATAGTGCGTAGCTAGGCACGGTCATAGTGATGTCGCAAGATAGCGATCAGCTGTTCCATTTAATCGTACGACTCGATGTGGTGTCGAATAAAATTTGACGCGAATGCAATTTAATGCGCGTCACGCGAAGATCATAACAATAACACATGCTCTCTCTCCGATTCGTCACTTGCCTAAAATAAATTCCCACTGCTCGCATCCAAGAGACCTTTCGGGCACCACCTCGAGCTCCAACATCTTATCTCTTCTCTCGTACTGCCTCGTTCGGAACAACGGAACTGTACGCCACGCGCGAAGTGGTTCGAATTGTCATGAGAATTGCTTTCACTTCGTCACGAGAATCGCGCTGCTCCTTTGTCTATTGACGTATCACTCGATTATTAATCACCAGATAGCCATGTTGCGGTTGTATTCCAAACAATAAACCTCTTCCTCTGTTTTGGCGCTTCTATGGTTCCTACAGCCTCTACGATTGGCGAACTGTCACTGAACAGCTGATACATACCGCGGAATATGAGACACAAAGAAGGGCTTTTTGCAAAAGAATCTATGCTGTTACCTTTATGAACTTTAGGAGCACATAGTTGTGTACTTTCTACACTTTTTTATCAAATTCTTTTGTACGTAGAATAATTGCGACGAATCGATCGACGCAAAAGCAGCTTCGTATCATGAAAAAAGTCATGAAAAAATTGTGTATCATATGTGAGAATATATCAAATGATATGCGTGTTCTGCACGGATGATAACTGCACATAAGTCAAACGTCCACTGATTGATACCGGAGTGGCTATAAACGGTCGGTAATATCGGTGCTCTGCAATTATCTCGAGCTACGCTCGATGATAGGATAGCTCGGATCTTTAATAGGAGATTGCGTCAGTAATTTCGCAAATGTAATATTATTTGATTTATACGTACGTGCCATTCTATAACTTGCGACATCAATTTCAATCTTCCTCTCCTGTCAAATATTAATTTTAATTATATGTTCTTCTCTGACAATCGAGACAATCGAGACAATCGAGAGATAATCGAGACAATCGAGACAATTGATCGTTGCTTAACGAAAATTTGAAAATGTATGGCAGACAGTTCCCGTATACTTGTATGTGTATGGTGAAGAAAAGATCTGTCGTGCGAGTCAAGCTCCTAAAGATCGAGCAAAGAGAAAAACAAGTCTCCCTCTCTCTCTCTCTCTCTCTCTCTCGCTCTCATTCGCGCGATCGTTTAACTGACGAAATAAATAAAAGACGTTGCAATTATTCCCCTGCAATATCACGGATCGAGATGATGTTTCGTAATATTCAATTCAAAAATAGAGCACGGGTCTCCGGAGATCGCCCCTCTTTATTACGAAGCGCGGAGGTTAAAGACCATGATAATGCCGCTCCGCAATTGCTCAACTCGTCGCAGGGGGCTTCTTCTTTATTGTAAATACGTTAGGCAATGAGGCTGGCGAATACGTATCAGACGTTATAAATGTTTTCGCTTTGCTAAATAAGCGTTTCATGATAAAGGAAGAGAAAAAAGAATACATATCGTATTCAAATGATTAGGAAATCATAACTATTTGCAGTAAAGAAAAAAAGTAAAAAAACTTTTCTTAAACCATCTCACGTTCTCACTACACGTGGTAATTTACATAGTTATCTGAAGGTGGTAAAAATATCAGCGAGTAGAAGGAGAAGTGGTATGAGGTGGCGTGTTCGTTACGTTCCTATCTTTGGCCCGTATTAACTGTTTCACGTATTATTCCATCTACATAGACTATAAACGCGTGCCTCTCTCGCCTAAACTTCCTATAATTTCTGTCTCCTCAATATAAAATAAATGTGATAAGAAAAGAGAGAAAAGTATAATAATCACTTCTTCCCCTTTCATATTCATGGTATAATAATTATTTCTTTCTTTTACAATAATATGTATAATTTTCATACATTATTCCGTCTATCTAAACTTCCAAACTCTAAATACTTGCCTATTTCGCACGATCTTTCTACAATTTCTATGCTTTTAACGTAAAACAAATGTGATAAGATAAGAAAGTGCATCTGATACTTATAAGACATTAAAATAATTATTATAATATTAATTAAAATAATTATTTCATCCGTTTACGTTTAGTTATAATTCTCATGTAGGTTATTTTCCATGACATTTCTTATGAGAAAGAAACGTTAGCGCAAAGGCGAAAATAATAAAATGTTATTCTCTTTCTCTCCCCTCCTTTCCTCTCCTTTCCCCCTCTCTTTTCTTATGAAATCAGTATCGATATATACATCATGCCAAGTCGAGCCTTCTCTTATGCAATATCTCCGATAAGCAAGTCGTAGGCCATACGGGCGAGCCTCCAGATACGTCAGGCCACTTGTGCATGTGTTTGTGCGTGTGTCTGTTAAGCATGATTTCGCCACTCGCGAGTCTGCGATTCGGCAGCGTAGACGCGCGAGAGTAGAATATTATTAATGTAACGACGTACATCAGAATTCTAAAACTTCCAGCGATATCAAAAAATCATCTGACGGCTATGTAAATGCGACCAACAAGGATGGAATAGTACCCGCCAGATTACGAGTGAATACACGCGTAATATAATTATGTTCTATACGCGACATAAAAGCCACCATTTCCTTATATATCCTGCGCATATGTTGGCGAAATAAATTATTATCTCTGATAATTGTTAAGAGAAAAATAATTGCAGCAATTCGCATAATGGGGTCTATTGTATTGGAGGAATGGCGACGCGTGTAATAACTATATTACTACTACAACGTAACTAGCAGAGTCTCGTTTGCGAATATTTATTAACGCTGAATAGTCTCGGTCTGCTACATTCCGCGAATCTTGTAAGAATATCGGTGATTTTTTATGAATTCAATAGACTATTTAAGTTGAGTTGACCGTGGAGCCGTCACTGCCGGGCGCCGCTTCGTCGACGATGTATATACTTGTACGGGGATCCGCTCCTGACTTTAGTCCGTAGTCCACCTACTGTCTGGACGTGATAATAATATAAATCCGATATTTTCTGCGATAACGACGAAAGGACAAAGTCGCATTCATTAAAAAAAAAAGAAAAATGCAACAAAATGTGCTTATTTATGATCCACGAGCTATCGTTCATGTTCTTTTAATTCTTCCATTATGCGTATACGCGTTCCGTTGTGTTTCCTCGGACATGTACAATAAAGACGCGCAGCAATTCCAAATACTATTGCATCATTTACTCCGTTTACTTCAGTCATATACAAGAAGCGATTGTTAATAATCGCTTAATTAGTTTCGCTGCGCCATATCGGTGTGCTCCCTGTTACACATGAGATAGCATTCAGAGCTCTCAAATAGATAATGTTTTATTACGCTATGATTAGTCCTATTTAGGTTTTTGCAGCCTCGCTAAAAATGTATTCAGAAGATACGCGTCACCTTGGAAAAAATGTCACTTCCGGTGGGATGGAATAAAATTGGCTCCCGAGGATCTAAGGAGGGAAGATCGTCGCTCAATCGAACTGAACAACGCCGGTATTATCCGGTATTACAGAGAGGGGACGATTTAACATCTTCTTCTTTTTGAGTATTCATAATCTTACGGTCGTGAAACACTCGGGAGAACCGGAATAACAGTTATTTTTAGAGTTCCTGTATAACCTGCTATAACCTGTAACCGATATTAATGTTATGCGTCGCATTTATTTCGTGCGTACGAGTTTAATTAACGACCGCGTAGCGATTACAATTTATTTCCAGATGTTTGCTCGATAATACTATTTCCAGCGGTGAGATATGTCCGCTCGCGTGGCTTCCCAATCATTCAATTTGTGGAATTAATTTCTTCCTCTGAATTCTTCCACGGGTACGAACTTTATGATGTGTGTTAAAATGCGGAATTGCATACTTAAACTCGTGACAAGACGCAAAACGGTAATTGAAAACGATAAAGCGCTTTACGCTCCATCTGGTCCTGATTGAATATTCTTTTTGCATCTTACTCTATGCTCTTATTAATACATAAATTTTAAATGTGTTGATATATATATATATATATAAAAGAGTAGCTCTTTCTTATCATTACAAGATAAAAGTAACGGGACCACGTGATATTTTCGTAAAAAATGATCTTTGTTTCTTCTTTTAAAAAGATAAAGAGAATGTAACTCTGTTTATATATATATATATATATATATATATATATATATATATATATATATATTTATATATATATATATATTTATATATATATATATATATATATATATATATATAAACAGAGTTACATTCTCTTTATCTTTTTAAAGAAGAAACAAAGATCATTTTTTACGAAAATATCACGTGGTCCCGTTACTTTTATCTTGTAATGATAAGAAAGAGCTACTCTTTTTTATCTTTTATATATATTTGCGTACACATATATGCATATGTATAAATATATACGCACATATACATACATATATATATTTTCAAGTTTATATATTGAAATGTGCCTACATTACCTGCGTAGGTGTTTAGATATTGCGAGACGGTCGGGAAGTTCGTGCGTGTATCGCGAACGCGTAAACGCGACTCCGAGTGACAATGATATGATTTACCCGGTGCTATATAATTCTCTCTCTTCCCCTCGCCGCGTATCGCCTAGTCGGAAACAAGATTAAATAAAATTCTCCTATGGCTGTTTATCACTTATCACTGTTTTGTATGGAATGTCGAGTAGGCCAGTGGCCGAATAAAAGACAGGATCCCTTTCGTCGGAGCCCATAATTGCGTGAATTGCGGGCCACGGATAGTAGTCTTACCCGTTTGTCGCCAGTGGGTGTGTAAGTAAGTCGTGTGCGCGGCTGCGGTGCGTGCGTATGGGCGCGTTTGCGTGTGCGTGAGGTAGATAGCGGAAAGTCAGAAAGTCGGTAAGCGAGACACACAGTCCCGCGAAAATAGAACAGCGAGAGTGTTTAACGGCTTTCGGTATAAAATCAGCGTCTGAGCGTTGATTTCGACTTAATACGAAAGCGGGTTTAATCGTTTTCGCCCGCCAACATCCGTGACTTTTGCTTTCCCGAGGTGGACAACAATCTCAACAAATGCGCCCACGTACGCGCGCGCACACACACACACACACGCACATACGCATGCACGTGTATAGCGGCTTCTTTGTCATTTAATAGTTCGATATTGCAAACCCGTTTCGCTCCGAACAACCGGAGTCCGTCCGGCAATTTTTCTCGCTTTCCTCGCCTCGCAACCCGAGGCGGCCGCCCGCTCGTGACGTAAAAGGTGCTACGCGCCTCTCTCGCGCGCGCGCGTCATTTGGTTTTCAACTATCTCTTTATCGAGACCAGTCCGAATTCCGAACGACGAGAGAACGCGGGCGAGAGTGAGCGTGGAGCTGCTCATAGGAAAGCGACAGCTATTCGGAAGTGCAATCGGCTCCGCCACGTAAACCACGGCTCGGCCGCCTGTTGCTCGCGGGTCCGCGTGAATCGTACATTCCGTCGTTAATCGTGTGACCGGGACGACACCGCGGACTCGCGCTCCCCACTATCTTATCGCGGTGGTCCAACGGTGACACTCATCAACCAATCAGACCGGAGAATCACTGAGGCTCGACCGCACACAATATATTCGGATATCGCATATAAAGAAGCCTTTCCGACGAATACGACGAGTATGCCGCCCAAACTCCACACTATCAGCTGGCAGGACTTGACGCGAATTTCGCGGCAGTTCGACGGAAGCAGGAACTTCTTCGTTCGTTCTGGCTTCAGAGACAGCATTCTCGAACGGACGAATTTCAACTGGACTCATGCTACGAAGATCAACAGCCGTTCCATACACCTGTTAACACCGTCCGCTTTCAGAAACGAAAGACTTCGCAAGATGCCACACGCCGTCGAGACTTATCGTCAGTCCCCGTAAGTACTCGTCCACCACATTTTCGCCCTAAGAATAGCATAAGAACAGCTTGTTATATTACTGATTGATTGACACAATTCATAGGGAAATGAAAGCTCGAAGTAAGCGAGCTTTGAACAGAGTTGTTTCAGCGCTACCATTTTCCGCCTCTATTTTCAAAATATAAGGAGAAGAAACGGTGCTCTCTTTCTCTCTCTGCATTTCTTGGAGTGGCGTTTTACTCCGAAGAATATAGAGCGATCATCGAATCATTCGAATTCGAGCGGCTTTTCAATCATACGGAATGAATTCTCCGCTCTGAATCATCGAGTGAATATTTTTTTCACTTGAAATTGAAGAGTGTACAAATGATGTACTTCACTGTTATAGAAACGCATTCACTTTAATCGATTGAAACGACTCACTCATGTGCAGTTAGAATTCATTCAAGGCTTGAATGAAGCATTCGCTCTTGCGATCTCGAGTGGTAGTATCTTATTGCTCCGAGTGAAAATACTGCCACTTTTCGCTTGTTTGGAGCGAGACTTCACTCTAAGAAATTTTGACAGCCTTTACATTTAATAAATAATGAATTCTTCGCTCCCAATCGTTTGGACTTTCTTCAATGATAAATAACCATTTGAAACGTAAAAATGTCACAAACATCAATTATTTGACGTCGATACACCACAGTCTCTATTCATTTGCCTGTCGTGTGCGTTCACAAGTGTTTTTTACGTTTCAAATTGATATTCATCGTCGAAGAGGTTTTAAACGATCGGCACCGATCTTCTACACTGTATATTTGCATATCGTCCTAACAATAGCATTGACTCTTACTTTCGTTTTGATCGTATATCATGAGAGTCTTTTTTTTATGCATTTAAAAAGCCAACACAAGGCAAGCGCGCGAATACGCGCGGTGAGCGCTTCAAATAAACGCTTTATCTAAGAGAGACTAGAGTAGGCTCTCGAATAGACAATCAGTCCGATGCAAAGAGGCCAATAAGAGCCTGAATCGCAGGTGTTTGTAGAACGCAATTATAAGTAGCGAATGTGAAAGCGTCCGCGCTGCATAAATAAAAAGTTACGCGAAGAATAAAGTGGCGTGTATAAGCGTCCCACTTCTATCGCATTATCTAGCGACGGGAGATTCCCCGAGCGATCCGCAGTCGAATTTTCCTCCAGCGGAGGAGTCGAAAGGAGGGGCGAGAGGGAGATCATCGCTTATCGTGACTTTCCAGTTTTTAACATCACGTATCTGTATGACTAAACTATGACCCGGTCGTGAAATCTCATCTCGAAGCGAAGTCCACCTGAAATCCTCCGCGTGACGTTAAGTGGGACACAGCTAAAAATTGTAATCAATAAGCGAGGTGTTGCGAAATCGAGTAGAAACAAAGGAGTCGCGATAAATGAAAGGAGACATCACGCTGCTAATGAGTACCGCTAATGTTTTACGTCCTGGTTTAGAATCGAGTTTCCCTGACGCAACGATGTCACATTTTGCAGCACGCGGAAAGCAAAATTTTCGTTTCGCAAGGTTCCGATGACCATGAGCCAAGAGTGCTATTTATGCTCGAGCGATAGTGCCATAAACAGGCGGTGGGCTCGCCTGAGAGTCATTAACTATTGGCTCACAGCAAAAGTAAAAGTAAAGTTCAATGCAAATTATGGAACCAAGCAAAATTTGCTCTACTCTTTTCTTTCGCATAGCGTAGTACAGCCAAAATCAAAATACGATCTCATCTTCAGTGAAATTTTCTTATACATCAATCCTTCTGAAACTAAAAGTGAAATATTGCAAGCGCAATATCATCTCATTTCATTAGAGGAGGAATGCTCTTTCGGTAAAAATTTTCGTTTGGAATATGAGACTGCGGAAAATACCTTACAATTAGAGTTGCTTTTTCTTTCTTTATTAGGAAATTATATTTTTTTCGGTTGTATTAAAAATATCTGATGAAGAATTGGAAATTGAAGAATACGTCACATACAAATACGCCATTATAAGGATCGTGAGGATAGGATTTAATAAACGGGGAACTGCTATGCTTTTTTCCAGAATCCCGAAATTTCTGGTAACCCACGCGGCGAAAAATCCGTCGATCAAATACGATTACGATTATGTTGGCAAAATCCCGCTATTGAATGCATCGACGATAGAGATTTCGGCGAAACTTCGCCACTACATTGAGGAGTGCGCTTCGCTATGCTGTCCCAAGGATATTTACATTTGCAACGGTACGGAAGCGGAATACATGCAGCTACTGAAGATCCTCCAGAAAAACGACACTATCGAAAGTTTACCGAAATACGAAAACTGGTAAGTCTTGTATTTGCCATTCCCCGGCTTCGCTTGATTCCAACCTTTATATCGTGCGACTATTAATTTACAACATCGAATTTCTCAATATGCAACAGCTGGCTGGCTAAAACAAACCCCGCGGATGTCGCGCGTGTCGAGAAACGTACGTTTATCAGTACAGACGTAAAGAATGACACAATCCCTACACCGCGTAAAGGCATAATCGGAGAGCTCGGCAACTGGATCTCCCCGAACGACATGGACGAGGCTATCATGGAACGTTTTCCGGGTTGTATGAAAGGTTAATAGAATTTCCCTCGTATTTTCACGACTCATTAACTCTCTTACTCTCTTCCTCTCTCAACGATAATTGATTTTTCTTTGACCCCTACCAGGACGCACCATGTACGTGATTCCCTTCAGCATGGGGCCCGTGGGTTCCCCACTTTCAAAAATCGGCATCGAAATCACCGATTCGGCCTACGTGGTCTGCTCGATGAGGGTGATGACTAGGATGGGAGGTAAGGTGCTCGAGACTCTGGGAAACGACGACTTCGTCAAGTGTTTGCACTCGGTGGGCGTTCCGAGGCATGATTCCAAGACCATCGTGAACTACTCGTGGCCGTGCGATCCCGAGAGGACGATTATCCTTCACCGACCTGCCAAGAATGAGATCGTGTCTTATGGAAGTGGCTACGGCGGCAATTCCTTGCTAGGAAAGAAATGTTTCGCACTCCGCATTGGCTCGACGATAGCCAGGAAGGAAGGATGGCTCGCCGAACACATGCTCGTACGTATCTGATACTGTTGTTTCTTTTTTCTAATCCATTTTCGTACTATTCAATCGAATTCGATATAATCTATTTCTTTCTCACAGTATTACCGGCGCGATAGCGAGCGATATCGTGCTTATTTGTTATTAACGAGGCGGATTATCTTGTAATCGTATCGATAAAGCGACCTAGTATAATATATATATGGTGTATCATGACTACTATCATAACTAGAGATATTGCGTGGATTATTAGGGGCCAAATATCAACGTTCATCAACACTTCTCGCGAGAGCGATAATACATAAACAAGATATTGCTGTGACTTCGACCCGAGAAACGGAAATGAAATAAAGAGAACCTTGTACCTGTTCCGTGTTTCAGATATTGGGCATTACGAATCCTAAGGGCAAGAAGCGTTACATCGCCGCCGCTTTTCCGAGTGCCTGCGGCAAGACGAATTTAGCGATGATGCAGCCTACTCTGCCAGGGTACAAAATCGAATGCGTCGGTGACGACATTGCGTGGATGAGATTCGACGATAAGGGACGATTGCGCGCTATCAATCCGGAGAATGGATTTTTCGGCGTCGCACCCGGCACAAGCTCGGCGACGAATCCCAACGCCATGAAGACGATCTTCAGGAATACCATCTTCACCAACGTGGCCTCCACTAGCGACGGCGGAGTCTATTGGGAAGGAATGGAGAAAGAAGTTGGAAAACATGTCCAGGTAATGAACAAATGATGATATAATGATATGAACAATTGTTAGCGTTCAGTTTTTAGAAGATAACAATATATCATAGATTTATAGAATAGACTGTGTACTCTCATGAAGAAGTTGATGAGTTTATTCTATATGTCTGTGTAATAAATAACCGCATTGCGCTGAAACTATGACTCTCATTATTTTCTTGACTAAACAGCGACATGTGTATACATGCGTGAATACGTAATGTATTGCTTACATTTTACGATAGGTGGTAGACTGGAGAGGAAACGATTGGGTCAAAGGTTCCAAAACGCCAGCCGCGCATCCGAATTCGAGATTTTGCTCTCCAGCTAAGCAATGCCCTATAATCGATCCTGCTTGGGAAGATCCAGCCGGTGTCCCAATTGACGCTATACTATTCGGAGGCCGAAGGCCCGAGGGTGTACCTTTAGTTTATCAAGCTCGAAGCTGGCAGCATGGCGTTTTCATCGGCGCTTCAATGAGATCCGAGGCTACAGCTGCCGCTGAACACAAGGTATCGTAACATTTAATTGCGTTAAATTAAAAAAAAAAGAAATATGTGTGTGTGTGTGTGTGTGTGTGTGTGTGTGTGTGTGTGTATGTGTGTGTACGTAAAACTCAAAATCTTCAAAATCTTCAAAATCAATCTTGAAATGAAAGAGCAAGCGTTGAGAAGAATGGATTGAACTAAGTCTGACGTGCGTTGCAGGGTAAAATAATTATGCACGATCCGTTCGCGATGAGACCGTTCTTCGGCTACAACTTCGGGCATTATCTCTCGCACTGGCTAAGCATGGCGAACGCGAACAACGCCAAGTTGCCGTCGGTATTCCACGTGAACTGGTTCAGGAAAAGCAACGACGGCAAGTTCCTGTGGCCAGGATTTGGCGAAAACTCACGTGTCCTCGACTGGATTCTCCGAAGGATTGACGGCGAGGACATCGCCGCGGAGTCCGCTATCGGCATGCTACCGACGCCAGGATCTATTAATGTGGACAATCTTAAAGAGAACGTGGACATGGAGGAGCTGTTCCGACTGCCGAAAAGTTTTTGGCAGAAAGAGGTCGCAGCTTTGGAAGAATATTTTGACGCTCAGGTGGGACGAGATTTACCTGAAGCTATCGCACTGGAACTCAAACGTCTTTCTTATAACGTCAACAATCTTTAATTTTCTCGAAACTCCCGAGAACTATCGACGTTCTGATATCTCCGCTAAGAAAAATTCGAAGTATTCATATCCGAGGGTAAAGTTTCGCGGCTATCGGTGGGGTCCGGAGCGGTGGAGGGGAGATGCGGAGGCGGCTCGTAGATAAACGAAGAGCACTGACACTTCCGATTGTAATTTCTATCGCCGGTGCCTTCGTCGACTAATCACACTTGACGAAAACGACTATTGTAATTATAAATACGAATATATTGACTACCAACATGCGACAAAAAATTTTTCATATTTATCTCGTGTGACTACAAAATATAACAATGTTTCTTATACATTTTATACGTTGTTCTTACTAAAGTAAAAACTTAGCCTCCCAGTTCTTTCTGTGTGTTCTTGACTAAAAGAAGAAAATATCTAAAAAATATTTTTTTTAATGGGAGAGTACTAATAACATATTTATTGAAATCTAAATTGTTTTATTCAAATAGAATAAACAACTGCTTGCATGAAAAACTAAGGTTTTCTTAAGGTTTGAAGAAAATATACATTTTCTTATTTGAGAAATATTTTATATTAATATAAGCAAATATATGTTATTAATACCTACCGAATAAATGTCTACCCAGATAGCACAGAAGTTTCAAAAAGCTTTCAGAAATGTTTCTGAAACATTGCATCTTTCTGAGATCTTTCTGAAATCTTTCTGAAAGCTTTTTGAAACTTCTGTGCTATCTGGGTACTATTTCTTAAATATCTCTTGTCTCAGTGTGCCGATATCGACCGCTCCTTATATGGCACAGATCTTTAGGATGCATTTTGAAGACATCCTGGAGACGTCAAAAAGAAAATAGGATATTTTTCAGACGTCTCTGGGACGATGTCTTTTGGACATTCGTGCTATATTTGATTTGAATTCACGGACAGAATGTTCGACACGCGTACGCAAGTTGCAGACTATGCGATATTTGTCCTATCGGTACTTACCAATCTAGAGTTGTTGTTGTTTGACCTCTATTAGTCCAGAAAGAATTCGTCATAATTACTTCACTTCGTTCTGCACAAGTTGAAGTTGTTGTCCAGTGTTTCTCTAATGGAGGACAGTTCACTTTGGTTCACTTCTTTCAATGCAACTCAGGACTAGTGCTGCACTCGCACGACATCGGGTTAGTACTGGAATACTCTAACTGCATGCCCGACGAATCTATTATTATTTACCGACTGTTACCGATCCTCGGAGTATCAGCTAGTTACAACACTGATGTTGCGCGCGCTGGAGTCGCTCGTTTAAAGTCCTGAAATACACGAAATTCGTATATGATTCTATTCTAACGAATAGATAAATCAAGATTAAGTTCTGGCGGCAACGTTAACGGGCATTGACAGAACAGCAATGTACTCGTTTCTCGATTGATCACGATAGACTAGACAAGTTAGTAAAATGGGTATTACCGGCTTATTGCCGTTTTTAGAGAAGGCTTCTAAAAGGACTAATGTCAGCGATTTTTCTGGTGGCGTCGTTGCGATCGACACTTATTGCTGGTTACACAAAGGCGTATTTTCTTGCGCTGAGAAAGTGATGATGGGGCAAACAACGAATGCGTTAAGTAGCTTTATATTATTTATGTTGACATTTTGTGTGTATCTCTGGCATTTTGCCTTTCTTTATTTGGCCTCTTTTCTCTCTTTCTCTTTCTGTCTGAGATAGTACTGATTGATTTTCTTACTTTTATAGATATGTTTTATATTGTGCGAAATTTATAAATATGCTCTTGAAATATCATATAAAACCAATCTTAGTATTTGATGGTCGACAGCTGCCTGCTAAAGAAAAAACGGAAATTAAAAGGCGAGAGTACGTAAGAAAAACCACTACATGAATATTACAAATTTCAGTAATTATGTCTTTAAAATTATTAAAATCAGAATTAATACTATAACTTTATATAAATCATCAGGTAGATTTATATATAGCTATGTATTTATGTAGCTATATTATATCTTTTAGGTCTAGACAAATGAATCGCCGCAAAGCATTCGAGTTGATAAAAATGGGTCAGGATGCTGAAGGAAAGAATTTGTTGAAACGAGCTATAGATATTACTCATGAAATGGCATTAGAATTAATTAAGTATTGCCAAAGTGAGAATATTGATTGTATTGTAGCTCCTTATGAAGCTGATGCGCAATTGGCATATTTAAATATTAGCGGCATAGCTGATCTTGTTATTACAGAAGATAGTGATTTGACATTGTTTGGATGTAAAAAAGTTAGTTTTATTCCAAGAAATAATTTATTTTTATGATTTACTAATATTATAATTATATTAATTTTCAAATAAACTAAAATTATTTTATTATAGATATTCTTCAAAATGGACTTAAATGGAAATGGAGTTTTAATTGAACAAGACCGATTACACTTGGCAATGGATATGCGACCTGAACAATTCAACATGGATAAGTTTCGTTACACTTGTATTTTGTCTGGTTGCGATTATCTTCCTTCCCTTCCTGGTATTGGTTTGGGAAAGGCACGAAAATTTATCATGAAAAATACAGATTCTAATATACATAGGGTTAGTCAGCTGCCATGTTATCTTAAAAAAAATATATATATATAATAAAACGTTTGCTTGATATTAATCGACATTAATGTAATGTTAAGGCATTAATACGTGTGGGATCGGTTCTCAACATGAAATCGCTAGAAATGACCCAGGAATATAGGGACGCTTTTATATTAGCGGATATCACGTTTAAACATCAATTGGTATTTTGTCCATTACAAAGGAAACAGGTACGCTTGAATTTGCCCTCAGCTGATATTACTGAAGATCAATTACGTTATGCCGGCCAAGAATTAGATGCGGATCTTGCTTTACAACTGGCTCTTGGTAATTGCGATCCGTGCACTTTAAAAATGCTTCATGATTTTAATCCAGATAAAATTGTAAGTAGCCAGAACTGTTTAACTGTGACTGAACTATATTACTGTGCCATAATAATATATAATCTAGCTTATAAAAATAACGCTAAATCGAAATGTGAAATGTCTCTTAAACTTTATTGTACATTGTAGGAAAGAAAAAGGAAGCGAACTACGGAAATGGGACGATTAACAATGAATCATGTTAGTATTTGGTCAAGCGAATATGAGTTGAAAAATAAATCGAAAGAGAAAAGTCAGACATTATTTTTTGGAAATGCAATGAATTCGTTTATTACTACTGCAAGAAAACAGACTTCGCAAAGGGTCTCTTTGAAGGATGAGTTTGTTCCATCGAAATCGGATAATAGTTTAGCCACGTGGCGCGATAATGCTTCAGAGCATCAGAATGTAAACGAAAATATTTTAGATATCTATAATTGTCAAGATGCAAAATTAATTGCCAGTCCTGAACAAAAGCCAGAACAAACTTTGTATTTAGAAAACAATACATCACCAGAGCTATCCAGACAACGAAATCCGTTTGTTAAACGAATATCGGAACTCACGACTTCACCTAGTGTTCTATCCAGCGGAAATTATCGCCAAAGAGGAAGAAATTTAATGCGCATAAGGCGAACTATTATAAATGAGAATACTATAGTAGAAAGCAGATATTTCTCGAAGAAGGATAACGAAGAGCACGACGCAGTCAAGTTAGAGAATAGCATTGAAGACATTAACTCAGAAAGTTTAAAAAGTAATATAATTGCAGATGTGAACACTGATGTACACAATATATATAGAAGTCACGAAGAAGCAGGCTTTGCAGAAAATGCTGTCGCATCAAAAAATCTCAGTGAGGCTTTCTCCACGGATCATAATGAATCTACAACTGAGTACGAAAATGTATACGAAAAGTCATATTCTGACGATAGGATAACCGAAATATCGTCAACAATACAATGTACAAAAATTAATGATAGTTATGACTTAGATAATTTATTAGTATCGTCGAGTTCAAATGTAAAACCTGTTGATGATTTAATTAATCACGAGAACACAGGTAATTTGCAAGATTTGCGTAAATGGTCTAGTACGAAAAGTTGTAAAGTCGTTTCGCATAAAAAAATAGAAAATTCCAAAAGACAGAGCACATCAAATCTGGTAAATATATATTTATGCGAGATTAATGAGATATAGCTACTGATTAATTCACCATCAAATTTTTCTATCCTTAGACATCACCTAAGAGTAACTCTGTGATAAAACAAACACGGCAAAATAAACGGTTGGCATCAAATCTTAGCCAACAAAGTTTACTAAGTATGTACGGGTTTCAAAAAAGGTAAAAAGATTTCTTAATGTAATGCACAAGAGTGTAGTTTTGCGCTGAAAGTTTTACTGGATTTCTTCTTTCTTTTCACAGGTCGTCTCTTAAACACTGAGTTTATGATTTACATGCAGTCTTGTATGAGACTATAAATGTGGTTGTAAAAATATCGTATAGTCCATGTAAACATTCACAAGATTTAGTTTTCAGAAGTGCTTTATAGAGTATTGTGGGTAGAGCTCCAATGCTAAAGATGACTATGTGCTTTCAAGACAAGTACATTATTACTGTTTATTTAAAATAAATTGAGATCTGATATAAACATTGTGCTCAAGTGAATGCTGATGGAAAGACAATTGTATTTCTAACTATATTGCGCTTTGTTGTTATATATGTTCACTGCCAATTGTGGATTATAATAATTGCTCAAGTTTATTCTTGCCTAGTGTGGAATAAACTATCATGAAATAACAAAGTATTACAAATATCCTGATCCTAGTAGCAGAATCATAGACTACCTAATTTGAAGACAAAAATCCTAATTTATAGTATAAGAAAATACTGTACTGCCTTTCATATACTTATACATATATTTCATATACCTACATGTATTTACACATACACAACATATATATATACATATACATAGTATACATAATATTTGTACATATTTTAACAAAAATTGGGAAAAATATTTATTCTAAGGATAGATCAATCATATTTTTTATACTTATAGTTAAGTAACTATAGTTTTATTGGTAACTAAACTTTTGTACCAATTGTTTCATCCCATGGTCTCTGTATTCGGGTATTTTCCCAATTGTCAATGTCTACCTGAATAAAAAATATGATACAAACACAGAAAATAATTTCCTTTAAATTTACAAAAACTAGAGTTTTTATCTTTAGATAACCTTATAAAGTATACCTTTTGTAAGTTTTCATACTCTTTTTCTAACGTAATTTCTTCTGGTGCTTTCATCACAATTCCTGTGTCTTTTACGTCATCTTTTATATATCGAGTATTTTTATATACGTAACTGAAAAATTGATTTAACATTACGATACCAGCATAAGTAAATTTTAATCGTCGTTTTACGCGTACATTTGACACGAAAAGGTATCGTGTCTCTTGATACAATAAAAGATCACTAATGCAACGAAAGATTATTGTATCTTTATATTGCATTTATATTATTACCGTAGTTCTGCAAATTCTCGAAGGCCAAACGATCCACCAATAACAAAAATCATAAATGGTATGCCATATTTTATAGTTTTATACTTAAACATATTTTTTTTTATAAAATTCAATGTTATACGTTTTATTTGATATTAAATTCGACAGATTATACGTATAGGTTAGATGCATGTGCACAGACCGCACAGGTCTGTTCTTTTTGCATGCAGTTTCCTTATAGATTAGCTTTCAATCTATTGATCTATTCTTTTTTGGTCTGTTCTTTTGCTTTCAGCTGTACTGCTGAAAAGAACAAACCATTTAGTTGCACTGTTGAACTAATGCAATAAATTAGTTAGGTCAAAAACAGTGAAGTCACAGATCTTCTTGAAACTTGTAGTAAAATAAATTTAGGTATTAATACGTGTGTTAAATATGGGTTCGATTAACCGTATAGTTTCCGAGAAATTACCGCTTTACTATTTTTCTCGATATCTTACATGGCGCTAACGTATAAAAAGTAACACGTAAATGTGCATTTGTCAGCTGTAAATGACCTCCAATAAGGATTAATACAAAAATTTGGGCAAAATTAATTGAATACTTACATACTTCAGTCTCAGCGAAATTTACCGTACATTATTAGAGAGTATGATTAATCAGCAAAAATAAGTTTAGCTTTTGCTTTTTCGTTCGCGACCATGCTTTGCGGATGTGGCAACGTTGTATAGCTTGGCGTCGCATAGCGTTAATAGAGATGCGACGTAGCCACGATCTATAGTTCCGCGACTACAACGCAAGTCAGCATACAATTTCTTTTTCTATCATTTTATTTATTTTATCGATTTTTACTATTCTGAAAGAACCAATAATGTTTAAAAATCTGTTTTTCACTTTCACTGAAAAGAATTCATCGGTTGTTAAACCGATTATTATATATATATTAGATTTTATATATATATTAGATTTTATTTAAAATCTAATTTTGACTATACAGTTGGGAAATACCTATTTTAAAGGAAACAAATAGCGTGTTTGAGTGGCTGTAGGTTAATCGTTCCAGGAACGATTATTGACGTCACAGACGTCACAGACGTCACAGACGACGTCAATTTATATAAATTTTGTGATTGGCTAATGGAGTCTGTGATGTCAGTGATCACTCGGAGCGATTAACCCACAGGCACTTGAATATGTTAAAATATACTTTCTCTCACTCTAATTTATTTCACTAGTTCAATAGTGCAGCTAAAAGGAACAAAGTATATATCAACTGAATGCTGGAAATAGTTTATGATTTAGAGATTATAGAATTCGACGAATTAGCTACTTTCAATTTTGCTCGCTTTATTTTAATTAATCAAGTATTAATCTAAAATACTAAAATGTGCTCATTATTATTATATTTTAATTTAAACTTATTACTTTAGTTAAAGCTTTCGTCATTGACAAAAGTAGCAAATGAATACTGTCTCTAAGAGTCTGTAGAATTGCCAAGAGCAAATCTTGATTTGACATTGAAGACCTCGTGCGGTAAGAACGCGAAATACCATTCTATGTGTAGTTGTATATCCACACACATGAATACTAATCCATCGCTCGTGCGGACACAATAGATGTAAGGGCCTTTGCACGTAGAAAATTTTTAACCGTAACCGTAAGGTCGTAAGAAAACTGACCAATCAAAGTTGATTATTCTCTTTGCGTTCGAGGAATAATCGACTGTAATTAGTCAGTTTTCTTACGACTTTACGGTTACGGTTAAAATTTTTCTGCAAAGGCCCTAAGTTTATGTAGTTGGACTACACTTTACCTAGTAACCGTAATTTGACATATTTTGTCTCATAGATATTACATTGGCTTACTAACCAGTTGGTTTTATGTCTTCTTTGCGTCATTAATGTCAAGGATGGGATGGAGCCCGATTTGGGGCGATTAGGCTCTTAAAAATTTATAATAAATTAAAATATAGAGACTCGTATTGTACATCTTAGTCGAATGTTCATTCAAATAATTTAGACCGTTTTTATTTCGACCTTTTTTCCCAAAAACGCTCTGTAACACTTTTTGGATCATTATCCTGATTATAAATATTACAATTATATGATAACTTTCTCTGTAGTCAAAATTTTATAAAATACCAATATCAGTTCCGGGATAAGTTAGTTCCGTAATAAAGATCTCCGCGAGAAATTTCTATTACGGCTTTTACAGACTCTTAACAGCAAAATTAATTTGCTGACGAAAAAATCGAACATTGAATGAAAATATGATTAATTGAAAATGATTGGAAAAAATTATCAGTTATTACGATTAATCCCCATTCGTAATATAATAGTTATAAATTTTAGTATCATATTATATAACATGAAAGAATGTTGCAACATGTAGTTATATTATAATTTCGGCCTCTTTCAAAAATAAAAGTAATGTATCTTAATACATCTTAAATATATGAATTACTTCATAATTTATAAATGTTACAAATACATTATATTATCATTTTCATAATACATATGAAAACATAACTTAATCTGTTGATAATTGAATAAGATCTTATTATAATTATATCTTATCTATAATTGAGAATCTATAATTGAGAATAAGATAATATACTTTATAAAAAAGAAATTATATATATAATTATGTATTTAAGATATATCTTTTACAATGATTTTATGTATATATGTTTTTAATTTTTTAATTTCTAATAAAATATGTTTTATTTTTCACGTTATATATATATGTGTGTGTGTGTACATATAATATATGCGTGTGTGTATGTGTATATGTATATATATAAAACTGGCTTTGATAATAATTATAGAGAAATGCAGTAAAATTTCAATATTATATGTACATACACACATATATATATATATATATATATATATATATATATATATATATATAACTTGAAAAATAAAACATATTTTATTAGAAATTAAAAAATTAAAAACATATATACATAAAATCATTGTAAAAGATATATCTTAAATACATAATTATATATATAATTTCTTTTTTATAAAGTATATTATCTTATTCTCAATTATAGATTCTCAATTATAGATAAGATATAATTATAATAAGATCTTATTCAATTATCAACAGATTAAGTTATGTTTTCATATGTATTATGAAAATGATAATATAATGTATAATTAATGTAATATAACTATTATAACATGTTCGTTATATAATTTTTTATTTCTGTGTTTCACAAATATGCCCGAATTTTATATAATATACGTAACGTGAACTATAGATAAATGCACGTATATACATTTTTATAAAACATTTATACAGCAACAACTGGGTGTTTACAAAGACTGATCTGTTTCATAAAACTGCGAGACTCGTAGCATAGATACATATATAGCATAAATACATAGATACGCATAATTTCTTTCTACAAATGACAGGATATAATTTCGCTTGTGTAACGATTTATCACGAAATCCCACTCAGCTCACAAAGGTGGTATATAATGCGTTGCTTACAGCTGCTGAGCTCAAACGTAATGTGGCAGTTCAGTCAGTCGAGTGTCTCAATTCGCATGCGCTTTAACGAAGCGTGTCGTCATTGTGCTTAAATTTGTGTGCTTATGTACCAGATCTATTTCGCTACAGTAAAGTTAGTGCGAATTTATTTTTGCTATTGTGAGAGGCAAGACGCCAAATTTGTAGATCGTAGTCTGCCGGTTTATTGCGCAAAAGTAATCTGACAATTATCGACCTGATACATTTAATAATTATACTAGTAGCTGATATAAATTCTGATAAATCAGCCCAAAAAAAACGTTCATTAAGGAGAAACTGTTACGAATAGATAATATTGATTAAGACGGTCGTTATCAAACGCTGTCCAGTGATTCTAATTTAAGATACGGATAACTTCCAAAGCTGCCACGATGATGACACTGATCATAGCTATTTTGATTCTGTTACTAATTTTTATTGCATTGAACAAACGGAGAAGAGCAAATTTTCCACCAGGTAATGTATTTACTGGCAGGTTTGTTTTCGTACGAAAATATTCGGACATAATATTGCGATTGGTTATATTACATATTTATGCAGTTGTTTGAATCGTTTATAATGATCTATAAAATAAATGTTCAATATATGTAAATAATTTGTAAATGATATCGCAATACTGACTTGAGAAGATAATTAGAAAATATAACCACAGTAAACTTAGTAATAACGATTTCTAGCTACATTATTTATCTAATAATGACCAAAGCAAATAATAATTTTGTGTATGTTAACAACTCAGATAGTATAAAGAATTCAAAAAGAATTTAATTGTATGCCACTAATTTTGAGTTTAGTTTTGGATACAAAAAGAATTCTTTTTACTGAACTGAACTCTGAAGAATTCTTCTTACATCTGAAGATAAACTCAGAATTGGTGACATACCATTGAATTCTTTTCAAATACTTTTTTAATTCTTTCTATTATCTGGGAAGAGACAACATTTAACACATTTGACTTACAGTAGTATCAAATCTAGATTATAAAGAGTGAGTAATCTTGATTAAAAAGCCCGATAAGAGTATACAGATTGTTATAAATATATCAAAATTCTATCGAAACTACTGTAACTTTATACGAATTTATTATTTTTGTCGAAAATTTCAATTTCCCATATTTTTGCTTATATAAAAAAGTTATCAGTTTCTTTCGTTTTATATTGCGCGTAACTTTTAACGATGAAATATTATAAACGACTAAATATTTATCTAAATACACATGTTGTTCTATGTAATTTTAACATTTTTTTCCAAAAATATTGTTCAGTTATATAGATTTTTCTTTTCTTCTTGCCTATTCTCATTTAATTCTATCAAATCTTTTAAGCAAGAGAGGAAATTTTCTTATTTGCTTTAATTGCGAATTATATTTTGTTTTCTATGTTAACAACTTCGTTAATTAAGTTAATTGTCAATTAATATATTGACAATTATCGATTATCAACAATCAATAATTATAGGAATTTAATGATATCTACACGGAAAAAAGAGATGTGGTGCACCTAACAAAAAATATTTAGTTGTAAGCAAATAGCTGCATCATTCTACATATCTTTGTATCTTTGTAGTTATGTGTATGGTTGATTTGACTTACTTTGGTGTGTCAACTACATCAATGAAGTTGCGCGTGATCTGGTTGTAGCAACCAGAAATTAGTAAGGGGATCATTTTTCATAGACAAGCTAAATATCGATATAGTTGCATTAATAAATTGCAAATCAACAATATTAGAAAATAAAAGCAATTTACTATGCACACAGCTAGAAATGTATACATGTGAAAACTGGTTCTGAGTGTATAAATATACATTTGTAGTTGCCGCGTAATGAGCCGCGTTTGTATTAACCATGTATTATCACTGCTACAACATAAATAACCATTGTTCTTTGGTTACAGCAACCACATAAATAGTTGTTCCGTATTTTATTATTGAATCTGATTGGCACAACCAGATTTCTGTATGGATCAACCATTTTTTCCGTGTATACATACTTGTAATACTATCTATATGTACTTGTAATACTTATGATAAACAACAGCTTTACATTTCGTTTTTATTAAGTGAAAAATTCTAATTTTTAGGTCCTTTTCCCTGGCCATTTGTCGGCAATCAATCTTATTTGAAAGAATTAAGCCAAAAATTCGGTGGGCAGCATCGCGCTTTCTTAGAACTTAGTAAGCTTTATAACAGCGGCATCATATCCTTACGATTAGGCAATGATGACGTCATTGTTGTTACTGATAATGAACTTATACTAAAAGTGCTTAACAACGAAGAGTACGATGGGCGTCCCTGGAATGAATTTACGAAGATCCGGAACATGGGCATGAAAAAAGGTATTATGATCCTTCTTTCATTTATCTCGTAGTGTAAAGTATTTTATCTTGTAATGTAAAGCCTGTTTTGCATTTTCATTGCTAAAACCGAAATATATTGTCAATATCAACTTACCGATATAATTTCATACTTATTGACACCGAAAGAAATTGTATTATTTTTTCTGATCGGAAAAGAGTGTTATAAATTATGTTTTATTTTAATACTTATTTTTTAATTCTTTTTTTAAATTTTTATTATCCATTCTGTACTTATTTTGGGAAATAGAAGAATGAAAATGCAGAATAAATAGCGTTTAACATCTGCACTTTGGCTTTAGTCGTTTTCGAAATTGTATTTTTGAATAACTTATCTTATCAGTGACACGATGTTACGAAAAAATTCTTGAAATTCACGAGCGCGAATATCTTGCTCAATGAATTCACAATTCAATGAATTTATACGATAATTGTAATGAATAAAGCAACTGAAGTCTCATTTAAATCAGGAATTACAATGAATTTATACGATAATTGTAATGAATAAAGCAACTGAAGTCTCATTTAAATCAGGAATTACAATGAATTTATACGATAATTGTAATGAATAAAGCAACTGAAGTCTCATTTAAATCAGGAATTACAATGAATGACGGCTTAGAGTGGAAGGAATTGCGTCATTGGACGGTGCGGAATTTGAGGAACGTCGGCTTCGCTAAACGGAAAATGGAAGAACTACTTTTGGACGAATTGGTTATTGTTATAGATAAGCTGAAGCAACATAATGTGCTTAGAATAAAACTCGCGGTTGAAACGGCTGTAATAAATGTCCTATGGAAGCTACTTACGGGACAACAAATCTTCATCAATGCAAAGTATGTGTTGCACAATCATAAAATCATAAAATCCATAGCGGGTCGATGATTTATAGTACTTTAACTTTTCGATTTACTTTTCTATATTGTTTATATTATTTCTTTAGTGTAAATGAAATTATTCCTTATCAATCCTATATTGGTATTTGAGACGCGCTTATACAGATTAAAAGTAATCCGTAATTTTATTACATAATTTTATCCCAACGCAAAAAAATTTACAAATATGTATAAATGTGATTCTTTAGTTTCATCGATCGTCTCGTCTCACTTTTCCTTTAAAAAGTTCTCAGATGAAAAAGAAAAGAAAAACGAAAGATGAAAAGAAAATGAAAAACGTCTTAGCTATTTTAATACAGGTTCTCTTTCGGTTAAAATGTTATACGAACGAAAAGTTTACTAACCGATAAGTTGACCGATCGACCGACCGCTCCAACCGTTTTATCTGTTTATGTTTATGTCATTCTGTCTATGTTTTTTATCTGTTGTGATGTTATTTGCAGCCCGCAAGATTTCATCACATTATTAGAACGCCGTGCGAAAGCCTTTCAGTTGGGCGGTGGAGTCTTCTCCTCTTTTCCATGGCTCCGTCACATCATGCCCAAAGCTATGGGATACAATATCATCTATTCTTTAAACAAAGAGTTGAAAAGTTTGTTAATGGTAAGTTTCTTCAATTTTGCTCCACTGTGCACATAACATGAATGACGTCATTGTATCCTCAGTGTATTTGATTGGCTACATTTATTTAACAGCTTTATTTCAAAATCGTCTTTATGGCTAGGGAACAGTATATTCTCCCACATCATTTTCATTCACAATAGTTAAAGGGTAATTTCATATTGAAAAGATTACAAATTAATAGAAATTAGTAAAAATAAAGATAATTACATAAGAAAACGCACAGGACTCGACGTCATCAAATCACGTATATTAAATCGTCCAAAATGGAAGAGATGAAAAACGAAAATAAAAGATAAAATAATTTTTTAATCTTCAAACTCAATTTTCTCGCTGACTATTTGACAATACTGAAATACTTAATACTGATTTCATATTTCAGACCACCATCGAAGCGCACAAACAGCGGTACACCAAGGGAGCTGAAGAGGATTTTATCGACTTATTTCTTCGCGAGATGGTAACGAAGGAGACAAAGACGGAAGTTCCTATATTTACAGGTATATACATAGGCATTTTATCACGAAGCATATCCAGAAGGTGCAACACGAAGACTTTTTACATTTGCAATTTGTTATGTGTCAGTTTCGAATAATACATCTTGGACATTTTAAACTTTCAAACGTATCTCAAAGATTACAAATGCTCGCAATTTCACGAACGTCGTGAATATTCGCAAGGAAGTTAGCGCTTCCTCTCTCGTGATTCAATGCGCTAATGAAAGTATTGACGCGAGAGAAAGTGTCCTCACTATAAGCTGCTGTGTCTCAGCACTCTTGCGATTCACCATGTCTTTCAGACGATAATCTGCTTGTTACGCTGATCGACTTTTTCATTGCTGGTACTAACAATACAACGTCAACGTTGGATTTCCTCTTTTTCCATATGGTCAAGCACCAAGACGTGCAAGAGAAATTGCACAAAGAGATCGACAACGTGATAGGTTCAGAACGACTTCCACGTTTGGAGGATAGAATTAAGTGCGTTGTTTAAGTTATTATTTATTCGAAAGATCAAATAACCGATGTTGTTCGCAAGATAATATGTGGATAATGTCAAGTTGTGTTAAATTTAGGATTAATCTTTCAGTATGCCCTTCACGGAAGCTGTACTGACTGAATGCCAACGGATGTGGGTCGTTACGCCTATAATTGGACCGAGACGTGTCCTCGCTGATACAACTCTCGGAGGTTACACGATACGAAAGAATACAATCGTTCTAATGGATATATTTGCTAATAACATGGATTCAAAATTATATTCTGACCCGACTTCGTTCAAACCAGAAAGGTTTATTAAGAATAATGCTTATCAGTCGGACGATAACGTCATAACATTCGGCAAAGGTTAGTAAAAGATCAAAGTATCACAATTAGAGAAGATCTATAAAATGCTGCGATAATTTTCAAATGGATTAGATCATCCCAGTATCAACACAGTATAATTATTGTACAAGAGCTCTCTGTATTGTTTTTTTTTTTTTCCGGATATTCAAAACATCACCAAATGTGACACAAAATGTGTTTCACGTCGGGGAGAACGGACGGTGCTTTTCTTATTATTGGTTGCGCAGAGTTGAAAATTATAACAGACTATTGTAATTCAATTAAAATTATGCCTATCTGGTCTTCATTTTTCCAACCGATATAATTGCACATTTCTCAGTCCATGTAAAATTATTTTCCAGGGAAAAGAAGATGTCCCGGAGAAGCATTAGCAAAATCGGCCATCTTTCTACTTTTTGTTGGTGTGATGCAAAAGTATCGACTACTTCCACCACCAGATAAAGAATCTCTAGAACTAGAGATAATTTTCGGGTTGACAATCATGCCAAAGCCGTATAAAGTCTTACTTGTACCGCGATAATATTGTAAAGATATGATATATTAAATATGATATATCTGTTTTCTTTCTTATTTAATTTATAAGTTTGATCATGAAATAAAATTTTTCATCTTTTAGATATAGCTACTGGCATACAAGTTTATTCAAAATGTGCCTTTTTGTTATGTGTATGTGTGCGTAGGTGAGAGAAAACGAGAGAGAGAGAGAGAGAGAGAGAGAGAGAGAGAGAGAGAGAAGGGGAGAGTTTTGTATTTAAATTATTAATAAATAATTAATAAAATACTCTTTGTTGTTCAAATATTTATTTTCCTAAATATACTGTGCAACACAATGAGACGCGGTGCGGTAAGACGTTCGTATTTATTGAAGTTTATGAATTGTGCTACTCGATACTTCTCTATAGATTATTAATCTTTTATAATATTATTATTATAGATTATTAATCTTTTATAATATTTGCCAAATGTTAAAACGTTATCATCCGACTAATAGACGCGATTTTTAATAAACTTTTCTGATTTGAACAAAATCGGATTAGAATATAATTTTGGATACATGTTGTTAACAAATATATTTATTAAAATGAATGACATGTTTTTTCCTGTCGCATAAGAGTCGTGTTGACGAGGGCACGCCGTTGTCCAATTATACTTCGAAATGACAATTTGCGTCACTTTACGAGTTCAAGGTATTCAACCCTTTTCATGGAAGCTCATATGTATCACTACACGCTCATATGCTGTACAGATTAATTCAATCTTTTAAGTCAGATCTTATTGAGAGTTTGACGTAATACGGTTTCGGCGACATGGTGAAGCCGTCATAGGCCTTTAGATCTGGTTCTCCGTGTTCGCTCGAGATTTCCAAGTCAAAATAATGTATAATATATGTAAAAAACAGAAATACCGAGGAACGTGCTAACATCTCACCCAGACAGCGTCTTTTGCCTGAAACAATCACGAGAGACAATCATATTGTACCTACAATTATTATAGTTCCACAATTCTGATATTATTATGACTGCGTCAACTTGTAAAGTCAGTGTGCTATATTAACGTTAAAAAGTTATAATTAGAAGATTCACCGTAACAAAAGATTGAATATATGCGGCGCTATAGCCGTAATCGGACAAACTATTTCTAATTTCTCCGATCGGTAACATATCACACTACGCGTTGTAACGATAGTGTAACGATAGTAATTACGACCAGATAATTTTGCGTTGCGTTAGATTTACCTAAGCCGAAAGGAATGCTGATGTTATTCTGATGAAATTTGCCACTTTCGTCTAGAAATCGCTGAGGAAGGAATTCGTCCGGTTTTTCCCAATACGCCTTATCGTAGTGAACGCTATATAAATCAAAAAGAATAATCGTGTCCTGCAAAACGATCGTCCGTTAGCTTACGTGTGTCGTAGGATAGACTGTGGTTTAAAAGAAGAGACATCACCTTTGGTATGCAATATCCGTTTAAAGTAACATCTTTCATGGCTCTATGGGGTATACCGAGAGGCGCCAAAATGAAGTATCTATATACCTGTATTTACATTACATATACTTAACTCTCCGTCGACATGATGAGTCTTTAAAGACCCAGTCGAATGTTCTTACATAGTTTCGGATTTTGATTGTAAGTTCTAGGAATAACTGATAACTGATAATGGGGTATCATGTTCTAAAAAAAAACTTAGTGATAAAGATAGTATACGTAAGTACGTTAATATTCAATTGTTTGTCTAAACAACGTTTAGAAAATATGTTTAAATCCTTAACAAGCTACTCTATCGACCATATTTTTGAAAATTAGTAATTAGAATATTTTTGTATTTTTTTGTTTTTTACGTTAATTTTAATATAATATAAAAAATTTAGTATAATGTAATTTCATAAAATATTCGTTTTACACGAAACTGTTTGTTTTGCATACATGAAAAATAGTACTTTGGTGTTTTACTGACAAAAAAAATAAAATTGTTTTATTATTGTCAAATTAATATAAAACTGGAAAAATAATAGATAAAGATAATAGAAAACCAGAAATAGTGTTATTTTACAATTCTACCAAAGAATATAGATACTTTTGACAAATTATGTAAGACTTACTTAACTCGTAACTGAGAGATGGGCTTCACGATTATTTTTTAGTATGCTCGATTAAGCTAATGTCAATTCCATTATATTTTTTAATTTAAGGGCAACTAATTCTGCTTTAATATAAGTATTATAGTCTAAAAGAATTTTATTTTTTATTTACTCATGTAAAAATTATGAGTTTTTAACTAAAACCCCGTTTTCTTAATGTTTTCTTAATGTTCCTACTTAAATTTTTCAAAAATAAGTAAAATGCAATCAGACTTTTACAATTGTAAAAACTTGATATTAAAACTTTCAGAAACATATGAGAATTTTTCAGATTTTTATACAATTCGGAACAGTGTAAAAACATGAACTAGTCCTCAACGACCCACCTTGCCGACGGAAGATGTTAAATTACATCTTGCCGGCGGAGAATGAAAAAATTCATAACATATCATGCATATACAGAGTATTCGATTTGTTATGCAGTCGCGCCGTACTTATAGGTAGGACTTATAAAACTGAATAGAAAATTCTTCTATCATTTCGCAAACAACCACGTAAAATTTGGAATTAACAATCAAAGAAGATTGGCGAATTATCACACGCGATATGGTAGATAAGCTGTGATAACAACGTCTGCCGTCACGGCCTTATGGTCGTGATCAAACTAAACAAAAAATTCTACTATTTTGCAAATGGCGTAGGTTTTAAGTTATTAATTAAAAATAGGTAAGTTTTTAGTTATTAATTAAAAATATTGTGTGTGTGGTACTTGATAATCACGATAATATAAAAGTGAAGAGGTACTCAATCTTTTCTAAACAAAATTCTAAATATTTGTTGTTTTCTTTCTCTCGCTTTCGAAAGTTGTTACACTAAGTTTCTAAATTAAAATTAAAATTAAAATTGAAATTTGTTAGTCTAAACGAGAAATCACGCATATACGAGTTCATACATTTTTATAGGGAAAAGAAAAATAAACATAAAATAAGTATATAATTGGGGCATATTAATAAGTGCAATGCGAACCCAAGTAGCAGAGTGACGTCAGAGGACGTCTTATTGACGTCAATATGACGTTCTCTGACGTCACTCTGCTACTTGGGAATGTGCTCATTATTCTTATCATTTAACTCTTTACTTCAGCCAAGAAAGCTTCCGTCATCGGCAAAAGTGGCAAATCTTCCTCAGTAGGA
Organism: Odontomachus brunneus; assembly: GCF_010583005.1. NCBI lineage: Eukaryota > Metazoa > Arthropoda > Insecta > Hymenoptera > Formicidae > Odontomachus > Odontomachus brunneus. Next base: position 978,881 of record NW_022639547.1, read on the forward strand.
GCTCTCGATCTACCAACGACGCTGTCCAATTCTGTCTGAAGCAACTTTAACCATGTTGGAGACAGCGATAGGAAAAGAAATATAGTTGCTAGAGTATCAGTGGTTGTCTTTGATCCAGCCATGAAGAGATCAAGACACAACACCAATAAACTCTCACCTGTAATACGCAAAGCATATGTCACGTTCATCCATGTACAATTTATATTAAAGTACGTAATTGCATTTTAGCATGTGGTATAAATTTTGCTTAATTTATGATAATATGATTTATGATAATGTATTTGATATTCTCTAAATTTTCTATGCAAATATATTCTTTTTAGATTCTGCAGAATTAGAATTTCAAATCAATCTATGTGGACGAGACAGCATGCTGAAATTTATGGTAAGACATGTTATATTATACTATAATGCATGTTACGTCTTGTATGTATTGCATTCGTACACATAAAAGCCAGACAGAAATACCTAACAAAAATGTAAGGCCAATTTCTTTAGAATTTCGTTCTTTCTTGTAGAAATATATGTTAAGATTATGAAATATTCTATCTGAAATACTCTATTCTATTAAATACTCTATCAACACATGTAATATATTTTTGCAAATAAAATATATTAATAGTAAATATCAAGAAATTTATTACGTTATATATACGTTTCTTCGACGAAAAAATTCTTAGCATTTCGAGGGCAACTGCATTTTCTTATTTTGAGGTTGTTAATGAATATCCCCATTTTAAATCTTTAATGTACATTTATATAATGCCTATCACTTATATTTTTATTCTGCTTATATTGTACACACTCAAATGTCTTTGCGTGTGTGTATACGAATCGACAGTAGCTGGCGAGCGATGTACAAAAGTTTTAAGTATTGAAATCGCCAAAAACAATAAACAATTGAGTGACTAAAGGAAAAACCGAGCAGTTTGTAATCAAAAGTAACTTTTTGGCTTGTTAAATTCAAGATCATAGTGCGAGACAAACATATGTTTGACCTTATATTTGACGTGGCGACACTGCCGCCTCGCTTGATTTCCTAAATTAAACGGATAGTTTCAACGTGCACATGACACCAATTACTCACGATCGAAATTCGAATCGTTATTCCCGTCTGTATCAATCTCCAAAAGGAATGCATCGATCAGATTGCTCGGCTGATTGCCAGATAGCTCTCTCTCGTGTATCGCGATTTCCTCATCGAGAAAACTCCACAACTTCTGGAGAATCCTCATCAGATCGTTGTACCCTGATAATTCTGGCATCACGAAACGTAAAAAAGGCATTTGAGAGATCACTCCACCCATGGTGTTGAATAATCTGTATATTACATTAAGCGTCACAATTCCGTTACCACAAGGCAACTACAATAGCAGTAATAGCAAAATATAAAAATTATTGTGAAATATTTTATACACATGTACGTCACACATGTAATCGAATTAATACATTCACTATCACTTATTTGACGAACTCTTCCCATAGATCACATTATATTTGTTTTTATAATTGTATAAAACAGACTCGGTTTGTTTATGATTTGTTTATGTAAATATACAGAGAGAAAAATGATCGCTGTTGTATATATGTAGATAACGTAAATAGACGCAAAACTGAAAATTTTGAATAAAGTTGAGCTAATGACGTTAGTAATGAAAGTACCAAGTAAAAAATTAAATAATTGAAGTAAAGATGAGCCTCAAATGAGTGATCAATGCGCCATAAATGTGTGACGCAAAAGTGTTAATATGTGTATGTCTGTATGTATATACCAAGAAACGAAGATGACTTTAAGATCTTCGAAGCTATTCCCCTTTAAGAAAAAGAAGTTTAATCATCATAAGAAGTTTTTATCCTAAGCAAACACAGCTTTGAAGATCATTTTTGTTTCTTGCTACGAGATTATTCAAGATGGCAATAGTTGCTGATTCATTCTATATATCATATATATTTCTAAGAAGTGTCGTTAACGCGAATAACATAATATAACAAGAGATAATATTCTGGTGATAAACAAACATACAAAGACACATAAGACTCTAAACTGACTAATTATTGCTTGCCTGAAAGCTTCATGAACAGTTGTGAGCACTTCCCGTACTTTTTCATCGTTGTACTCAAACCTATGTCCGGCGAACATGAACCACAGAGAATTTATCACCGCAACATCAAATATACGATCCATTCGCACTGCGCCACGCTGACTCACTTGTTGCAAATGACTCACGAGATTTTTTGCTTCGAGAGTCAATTGCTGCTTCATAATCGATTGACCTATACCGAACGTTCGAAGGTGTCGCATTGTAAATCTACGACATTTCGCCCATACAGCCCCGTCAGTAAACACGATGCCTGTTGAGTAGCAACACCGAATGTTTCCCGATCTCTTAATCAATATATCTTCACGGTGTATTTTATCATAATTTAGGACTCACCCTTTCTTTTCCCAAATGATCGTACTCTGAAGAAAAAGCCATCCGGACGGCCGTTAAATTCATCTCTAAGGAGAGCCTGCTTCACCAGATCATATGTCGAAATTACCACTATCTTCTGTTTTCCAAGTTTCAGTCCCAATATCTGTCCGTATATGTGTGACAATGTTTGAAACACCAAATAATTGTACTGGTGCTTGTAATATAACCACCGGTATATCGGGAAACATCCCAACAATGGCAACCATGTCGGACCTGTATTATTATTTTTATATTGATATGCATTTTTATACGTCTCTTATACTTCACAACGTTTAACGATTCTTCGAATTGATTCGGCGTTTTCTTCGCGGTAAACTAACATTTTACTATCACAGCACGTACCGGGTGGATAATTCTTCGGCTTGAGGCAGTCATAGATGCAGTAGAAACAAATAATGATGGAAACAAGATAGATTGCCAGGTACATCATCTTTGGATACTCTAACGTGTTTCGTCTCAAACTTGTTTATATATATATATATATATATCTAGTTAAGCATGTATTTATGCAATGACAAACGCGAGTTTGCGTGTTTTACCCCACTATACTTATGTTAATCAGCGTGACATTCTTGACCTCGGCTAAAAATATTGTTTTGTGTACGGCCGACTCTACTTTTGTTCGGATTCTCTGGTCGTTGAAGATCTATCGATCGATCGATTTCTTTCTTGGTATTGTGATTCAGCGTGGAACGTCTTACAAGAAAGTAAATGTTTTGTCCGAAGAACTTGAAACTCGTTCAAATATATTTGGAAAGTTTTTACCGCACACATATGTGTGTGATGAAAGAAACAATACGACGAAAAACATGTCGCCTTGTTTCCAGCTGATACACATGTAGGTCTGTCGAACGAAAGGAAACGTGAAACAAAAGTGAAAATAATTCCTGTCCGGCCGTGCTGTACCAGAAAAATGGTCGTATCATGATTTCTCCGACTCGTTTCTTTTTTCCCGTAGCCAATCGCCACGCGACCGGAGAAAAATCCACTCTTCCGTAGTTGGCGCCAGTGAAATCTCGTCGTCATCGTCATCAATCGAGTGGAGTCTGCAACGCGCAATATGGTGCGGCCTACCGAGACGGACAACACAGTGGCATGCATTAATTTATGCCGCTGTGTGGGTGCACGGATACTTTCTCCATGGTCGAGGTCTTCTACATGCTGGTCGCTTGCCTTCTATAACAGACTCCACTTTCACCAATTTCGCAGAGATACGTGCGCGTATTCGCGTTGCATCATCTATATCTAATAAGTCCAGGGCGACAGTGTTTTACTTCAAAATTGGGTGGCCATTCAGACGTTCCGTTTTCAATTCCCGCTATAAAAAAAGAAACGAAAGAAAGAAACCGCAAAGCCGTATTCGTTTTTCATTTTTTCATAAAGAATGTTACTTTCAAATGTAAAAATCTTATTTGTCACGTGTGAAACGTTGACATCTACAACATACGCAGACAACACAGACTTTCCAAGAGACGTCTTGAAGACGTTCTGGAAGTGTTCTGAAAATATAAGGACATCCTTAGAACGTCCACAAGACGTCCCTTAGAGATGTGTGCTATCTGGATATAAATCGTTATCTATTAACACGCCACGAATGTAATGTGACTATAATGTAAAAAATATTTTAATGTTAGAATCCGTAAAAATATATAACATTATCGTTGTCTAAAACAATGTTTAAATTATTAATTTTATGAAATAACAAGATTGAAATTTTTGACACACGATTGCACGATCTTGAGTTGCGTTAATGGATATATAATTTAATTTTTCATTCTTTTTTAAGAAAATTATGCACAAAAGAGCATAACGGTTCATCTCTAGGATAGATCAAATTAATCTTTCTGTTACGAAATTAGATCGACATCTCTGTTACAAAAGAAGAATAATTACTAATGCATACGAAGTAAAATTCAGTGATGATGAGGATTATTTGGGTTTCGGTGATAATGGCGGTTATCTCAACGGAAAAGATATCGTTGATCGTTTGGACGGAAGTGATATGGGTGGATATTTGGGTGACGATAACGTCAACGGTGGCGGAGGAAGAAATAACGATGACTTAACAAAATATTCATGAACTTTATTCGTAACGGCATTAGTTAACAATCAGGAAAACAACAATAACGCGTATACATATAAAAAAGGAAGGAAACAAACAGCAGGGAGCAAAAGTAGATTATGCCATGTCATAAGGGTCGTACAGGTGGCACCCCGAAGAATAGGGAGCGCATCAGTCGAGTATACTTCGGGTAACTTAGTTTCACACGCGACCTATCTTAATCTTAAGACATAATATATACAGCGACTTATGTTACAGTAGTCTCGCGCGGAGACGTTTGTACAAGCATTTCGAAGGGTTACAGTGCGATTATGGTGCACAGAGATCTAGCTCTAGATCAGTGATTGGGGAAGGTGAAGCTGGCTTGACCTCCGTTTTGATTAGTCGGCGGCGGTACCAGATCCTGCGTGACTGTTGGCAGAATTGCCTTAAAGGATCTGTCCCACCTGACATTGTTGTCTTCGACCTGACGTTGTTGCGTCTTCTGCTGCTGCTGCTGCTGCTGCTGCTGCTGCTGCTGCTGCGTCTTCTGCTGCTGCTGCTTCTGCTGCTGCTGCTGCTGCTGTTGCTGCTGCTGCTTCTGTTGTAACTGCTGATCCTGTTGCCCCGAATACCTCTTCTGCAAGGCAACTTCCGGACTGTAGGGTACCACTTGCGTGTTCTGAACCTGCGTATCCTTGCGGTCCCAGTGATGATGATGGTGATCCTCGTTGGGGAACCATTCCGATATCCAGACCGGTTTCCAGATCTTCTTCCAAGCCGGCACCCAGATCTGCTTCCAAGCAGGCACCCAGATTTGTTTCCATGCTTCCTTCCAGGCGAGTTTCTTGTCGGGAATCCATTCTAGCTTCTTATCGGTCTTCCAAACTTGTTTCCAGGCCTCCTTCCATTCGAGTTTCTTGTCCGCTACCCAAATAAGTTTTTTACCTGGTTTCCAGATCTGCTTCCATTCTTCCTTCCAGATTAGTTTCTTGTCATCTATCCAGATCTGCTTCTTTGCCGGCTTCCAGATTTGCTTCCAGGCTTCCTTCCACTCGAGTTTCTTGTCTGGTACCCAAATTTGTTTCTTGGCCGGCTTCCAGTATTTTTTCCATACTGGTTTCCAGATTAGCTTCTTCTTCCAGAGATCGTGGCTGGTGTACTGCCAACCGTGATGATCCGTACCGTGATAATGCTCGCCCGGTATGCCGACCTTTACCCATTCAGGTACCCAGAGTTTCTTCCAAGCCGGTACTTGAATCTCCTTCCATACCGGCACCTGTATCTCCTTCCAGACTGGTTTCCAAATTCTCTTCCACGCGGGTACTTGGATCTCCTTCCAAGCAGGTACCTTAATCGGTATCCAAACCGGCTTCCAGATCTTCTTCCAGGCCGGCACCTGTATCTCTTTCCACACCGGCACCTGAATCTGTTTCCACACGGGCTTCCAAATTTTCTTCCAGGCGGGGACCTGAATTTCTTTCCACACCGCCTTCTGAGTCGGCACCCAGATAGGCTTCCAGATTTTTTTCCATGCGGGCTTCCAGATCTGCTTCTGCGCCGGCTTCCAGATCTTTTTCCAGCCTGGCTTCCAGATCAGCTTCTTTTTCCAGTAACCTTCGTCATGATGACCGCCATGATGCGCATCGATTCCTCCGCCGCCACCGCCATCCAAATGTCCACCAATGTCACCCCCGCCCAAATGACCACCGATATCACCTCCTGTGTGATGACCGCCGATATCACCGCCTCCAAAATGACCGCCAATATCACCGCCGCCGAGATGACCGCCAATATCACCGCCTCCAAGATGGCCTCCGATGTCACCACCGCCAAGATGAGCACCGATGTCACCGCCACCAAAATGACCCCCGATGTCACCACCGCCAAAATGACCACCGGCGTCACCGCCGCCAAAATGACCACCGGCGTCACCGCCGCCAAAGTGACCACCGGCGTCACCACCACCAAAGTGATTTCCGATGTCACCACCTCCAGAAGTACCATAACCACCACCGTAATCTCCTTCCCATCGCTTTTGCGCCGCTTTATTAGATCTGTAACGACCGGAATTTCTCACAGTTTTATTGGTGAAAATTTTATTTTGCTACCGAACATTGTAAATAATATTCGAAATTAGTGATTGTCGCCATATGCTAAAGTGCGCCATCATACGTACGGAGTTTGCTGTTGTATCTGCTGCTGTAGCTGCGTTTGATCCAGAGCTTTGCTCGCCACAAGAGCGGCCTGCAGTAGCACCGCTAGTGCAGCCTATAGATAATATAATGTCACAATGATAATGAATCACGTTGATAAATGGATCGCTGAAAAGTCTTTAAAACTTTAAAGTCTGAAAACCTTTAAAACTTTGTCTCAATATTAAACAAAGCCATTGTATTAAAATCAAAATAAAATCAGGACGAGACCTGAATTATTAGAATCTAGTCAATTTTTATTGGTTAACACAGTATGTTCATTGCGTGGGTGATAATAAATTTATGCAAATGTAATTCCATAAATCGATACGTTATATTCCCGCGCGCCGATGAATCTGACAAATTGCGAAATTGATCAAATGAAGTACACGAGATCTCCACGAATACATAAATCCAGAAGTTTATAGAGGTTTACAGTCTGAAATCTAAAAATGCATGTAGATTCATAAAAATTAATGATCCCGTAATCAAGTTTTTACGATAAGGTGGAGACAGCAAAGAGAAAGTTAGTGACGGTAGACAATGCTATATATGGATACTCAAGTCGTAACTGCACAAAATTAGAGGTTGATAAAATCGCAAAACTGTGGATCTATAAATCCTAATGGGTAAATGGCTTAGTTGAATTCACTAAATTTCTGGTAAAATATAAACAAACTAGAAATTTTCGATTGAAGTTAGCAGAGTTCCTTTCAAATTAACCAAAAATCGAGTTAACTTGAATGAAATTCTAATGATTTTAAAATTTTTCTTTATATTTTATCATAGATTGGGTTAACAACCTCTTTTTTCCGTGTAATATCCGACACATCGGTAAAGCCAAAGTGTGCGATATCAGAACGTATACAATAAGCACATATAATAGATTATTCTACGTCACGATTGTCAAACAATTCGCAGTTCCGTTAAAATGTTAATAATACACCGAAGAGGGAGCCACGCTTCTCGGAATTCTCGCACATACGTTTCGGCAACTCGCGCGAATCTCTTTATTTTTTTTCTCGAATTAAACCGTGCAAACCGTGTGCAGCAGACCGAGCGGAAGATTTGCGGGACGAAATTTCAATCTCGACTTCGCTAGCGTATTCGCGAATTCGGCGCAACGACGCAATCGAAATAGAAGCAATGAAAAAAGTGACAACTGACCGCGCATCTCGGGCGAATCCTCATATCTGTCGCAATGCCGCCCGTTGGGCTCGGGCCGCGTACTCTTGTTCCCTGGGCGCAGGAAAACGTAGCTTACTTCGTCCAATCATTGGAACGCCGTAGTTATATAGGCGCGTGTCCTCCCCAAAGGCGCACCGCAGGACCCCGACGCTGCAAGGAGCGACAAGCGGCGGCGGTGGCGTGTCCGTCAAGGTGGTGGCGGACCTCGGCCCGATGGAGGTGGACCGCGCGCGCCAGCCGAGACCACAGGTGGTGGCATCGGGGGAATTTCGATGGTAGGAAGATGGTAAGGTATGGTAACGGTAACGCCGCGAGACCCGCCGGCGGATAAAAATTCTCCTCGGCCGTCCCTCCCGGTTCCTCCCCCACTTCCGGCGTAGTCGGAATCGCCGTCGTCGAGGAGGTGAGGAGGAGCCATCGTTCGGAGAAAGTGATCAAGAACGCGATCCGGTTGAGCGAGCACTTCGACTTCGTTCGGTTATTCGCGAGCATGTGTTTCAACGGTGAAGTTCAAGCCCGGCAAGGTTATGTGACAAGGTTATGCCTCGCGCTCCAGATTATACCGATCGAGAAATAGCGGAGAAAGGAAGAAACCGGCGATCGACGTCTGTTGCTGTTCCTTCTTTTTATTCCGCGTCTCGGCTATCGCACGTCTAACGAAGTAACGGAGAAATCTCGATTTTCCTCGGATCTCTTTAAAGAAAGGGAAAATCGTCACGCATTGTATCCGAAAGGACACGTAAGACACACTCAGAGAAAAGACATTGTGATGGCGACTATATAGATGGCAACTATGCGAGTTTTGTATACAGAATTGATGTGTGTATAATTTAATAAACTATTTTATAGTCGTTACAAAACTAAAGGTTTAGTTGCAGTAACTGCAAGATAGTTTGTTAAACTATATATATATATATATATATATATAAATTCTATATATACAATATAGTTTAGTAAACTATTTTATAGTTATTCCAACTAAAAGTTTAGTTACAATAACTAGACCAAAGTATTTTATTAAACTGTATATATTGTAATACTACATACAAAACTTGTAAGTTGTCGCCTATATAGTTACCATTACCGTATTCTTTTCTGAGTGCATCGACTTGTATGTCAATAGATAACCGTCGAAGAATCTTTTATAAATCGAGATTTCTCAAGTAAACCTTGCTTACGTGTCTTCCCGATGGTTTTCCAGAATCAGTAATGTAAAAACACAAGACGTCATGGGAGCATCTTCAAGACGTCCAAAGGATATTTGCCAGGGTATCGATCACATGTCTTTCTCCCTAACGTGACTTCGTGAAAAATAAAAAGTTTTACGTGGGAATTTTCACATTTGCATTATTCGAAGAGTTACACGATCGCCTAAAGTCGTCGAGTTCACGTGAAACTTTTTACTATTCACATTTCCACTTTTAGGAAGAAAGTCACATGACCCTTACTCAGGACATGTTCAGTAGGACTCTAACGGACGTTTTGTGCTGCTTGGGCTATAAATACCAATTTCTTTACTTCAACTTGACTAAACATTTAATCCCTTTTACGTTACTTTTTTCAGCAAAAAGTCGTTGCGCCATTTACGCAGAGTCGGCGTCGCTTTCTGGAGTCTATAAGCGGCCGCGATTATGCGCTCTTCCCGTCGAAGAGCCTGAGATCAGTTCCGTTTCGCAGGAGCCCATTATAATGCCCAAAGCGGAACCTGGAGGCATTATCGAAGGCTTCCGCGTCTTTTAAACTACGTTCGCACGTTATGGACACGTTAACAGCGATGATGGATATCGCCCGGACTATTAATCATCATGTCGACGAGAAAGAGCGTAATGGCGATGGCGATTCGCGTTTAAAGACGATTCCAGATGCGGCAATGCCGTCGTAATACGGCAAGAGTTACGAGCGATCTTTAGGAGCCCTCGATAAACTCTAATTGCTCCCTTTCGCACGGAGCTTAACGACCATACCGCGGTTTTCCTCTTGTGCGAGAACCGGCCAGTTCGCTGCTCGGCTTCGTCGAGAGAAAGCGCGCCGTGAAACAGTTCCTGCTGCACGCGGGAGCGCGTTTTCCGCTCTTTATTCGCGCGAGGAGGACAATAACAACGACGGCGAGAAAATTAAAAAAGCGACCGGGCTCGTTCGCGAAACTGTTCGGCGATGATAGCGAAAGCGTCTCGCGCTCTCGGCTCGACAGCCCGTTGCCACTCAAGGCAACGCAGGAAAGTGCCGTATTCAGGCGATATCGAGGAGCTCTCAAAAGCAACGTTCGAAAAGCCGAAGGCCGTTAGTGGAAGGCGCGCTTGAGAAGACGGTTAGCGGTAGCTGCTAAACCGCGTTAAGTGCGTGTTATCCGTTTAACACGTCGCAGAGCCGGAACGGGGTAGACGCTGGCTCACCGATGAAAGTGAATTCCCTCGCTCGCAGCTTCAACCGCTAGAGAGTCTCTCGCGGTCTCTCGGGTCTTTCAGGACTCGACATCACGCTCGTCGTTGTCGCTCATGAAACTCGAGTGGGATACACGTTCTCGCTGTTCCGGTTCATAAATCACTCACGGTTAGCTCCGGGCAAACCGCTCCGGGCAAACCGCTCCAGATTTTCGAGTCAGGCTATGAAAGTAATCCCCGCGGACGTGTCAGAGACACGTTTAGGATATCCGTTCCCAGCCGGCCGCACGCCCACTAATCGCTATGCGTTAACGCTGTACAATTTGCACGGTCTGTATAAATACAGATGCGTACACAGTGAGTCACACACTTCGAGAGGAACGTACTCCTCTCTTCCGCGGTTGAAAGCGATGAAGAAAAATGGCGGAGGACAGATTTTGAGACTCGTATGCGTTTTGGTTCAAGTGTTGGACATCGATCGATCGAAATTTTTTTCAGTTGAAATAATCAGCAAATCAATAATCAAAATTAATTTAAAATGAAAAGAATGCGCCGGGAAAAAATGTTTGATATTTGTAACTATAATTATATAAGGAAACAATCACAATAAATTATGGTCAAGAAAATCATTGTTTTCCAATTCTAACGTAATGTTAGTGATAACCTTACATGTTAGTGATAACCTTATATGCATGTTACCACTGCCATTGCACTAGAAAAAATATAGCTAGGACCAAAGATAATAATAATTTTAATTACATTAGCCATTTTTTCTCTCATTGTACGACCTGTAAAAATCAAATCACAGTTGTTTGACGCAACTGTCCAATTGCAGTAACTGATATTCTAATATTTCAAAATTAATCAATCGTTACATATGTAATCACAAGTAATCGATTGACTAGATAAATTATTTGATTTAATCGATTGATGTGATAAATTATTAGTCAGTGTATAATCAATCACATCAAAGCTTAATTAACAATTAATTTCATTAATCGTTGAAGTTATTTATGATTTTATATACAACGATTGACTAATTTAGATCACTGATTTATCGATTATGTTAGTCAAAAAAAATTTTCGTCAAAGCCCAACACTGGTTGAAGGAAACGGTTGAATTTCTGGTTCACGCATTTATTGTCACTTGCTGCATTTATTGTCAGATTAATTCCATCAAACTTTTTTCTGCATCTATTTTCGTAGTTATATGTCTCTATAATGACGCTCAACTTCTCGCAAAATTCTTTCTTTCGCCGCTCGACGTATCTGCAAAGGACGCGACTCAACTTTCTTTTAGTAAAACGTCATACACTGAGAGAAAACAATAATTAATCTCACTAAAATTACAGACACATTTCGATATCAACTATGTCTTCTTGCGATCTAAAATAGCAGCGGCAATATGCATTATTATCATTGACATTAAATATAATAACACTTGCTAGAAAAGTGCCTCTCCTCACTATAACTCTCTTACGCTATGCGATTACAGATAAACACTTTTTTTTTTTTTTAGAGTGCGTATCGGTAGGTCAGAGTGGGATTAAAGCGATAAAATAGAAGAGAATTCAAGCGAGATAACATATGCATGAAGTAGCCCAGCAGTGCTTTCTTCCGTGCTGTCACTTTTATTCTTTAGAATCTAGCGAAACGCGACGGGAGAGAGAGATGGTGGCGATAAAAAATGATATTGCGCAACCACACAGGAAACGCTTTTGGTACGCGTTCGCCGTGTAACCCAAATATCAAGAGACGCTTCGAGAGGTCCGGTGTCCCCCGCTCTTCCCCCGGATATCCCGAGGGCCGAGACATTTAGAAAGCAAAAGCGCACGTACGCAGGCATCGATATGTCGAACGGGTCCAATGTAAACAGGACAGTTTTTTACTGGCCCCAATTTTCTATTTGCCCGCGGTCGCGCCTTAGAATTTTTCAAACATCGCTTATGCCAAAAACGAAGCCGTTTTACTATCGTGGGAAGTTGTCTTCCCGAAGTGTGCCAGAATCTATTGCGACAGCGCCGACAGCATGTCGAGCATAGTTACGCGATGTAGAGTGAATTCAAGAGCTCCGGTCGGTGAATTCAAAAGTATTCATTGCACATATCGGTCGCATAATTTTCGCCGGGTTTCTCGCAGTCCGACTCCTGCGACTTTATTAATTAAATCAAGGATCTCGGCTGGGACAAGTTTTCAAGTACTTTACACACGCCTAATAAGCTTCCTCTATTCCTGCCACTTTCTTGCCGTCGCAGCCGGGTCATTGCACTTCCTCCGCGAATTACGTCGGTCTTATTAGCCTACGCACGCATTTTAAATGCCCGATAGCGATCTGCCGCGAACACCGGTGAAGCGAGCCCACGGAAGAAAGTAAATTCTCCGCGAGGTTGCGAAACGAAGAATGCGTTGCTTTATCAATAAAAAGTCTAATAGGCAGGTTCTTTCTCGACGTAAAATTATTCGCGAGAGAAAATAGATCTACTCACCGAGAATGTCGTCACACGCCTCGTACATCGATACCGTTATACAAAAGGACATTACAGTTGTAGAAAGAATCGTTTACTTCGACTTCTTTACGTGACGTGTAATAGCGAAGCGTTATTTCGAGAGTGAAAAGTCGCATTGTAACGACTTTGAAACCGCGAATGACGTCGAGCATTCGTAATGCCATTGCAACCTATGTTGCGTTGACTATAAAAAGGTACCTTACATAATCATTGTTCGCCCATTGTTTGTATCAATTGATATGTCAAACACAATGTTATCGAGGCATCTATACCGAGGGAAAAAATGTCTAAGAAATAAAAAATACTAATAACATATTTACTTGCACTAATGTTAACATTTTTTTAAGTACGGAAATATACATTCTCTTAAAAATTTAGCTTTCCATGAAAGCAATTGTTTATTCTATTTAAATAAAGGAACTTAGATTTAAGTAAATATGTTATTGGTACACTGAGAAAAAATACTTGAAGATTTATTTTTGGGTAGGGCAAAAGTTTATTAAAAAAAAATTTTATATCCCCTAAAAATAAATTTTCAAATATTTTTTCTCAGTATACGCACTAAATAAATACTTTTTATTCTCTAAATTTTTTTTTCAGTGTGTGTTACATTGTTGCATGTTAATTTGAATTAACCACATTAGTTTGCGAACATACTGAATAAATTAAATAACCTTATGTTGAAATTTTTTCATGTATACGCGGAATTGAGCGATTTTTAAAATGACAATTAATTCTAAACCACAAATTTCTTTGTCTATTAATATTTAAATGTATATGTACATATATATGTGTGTGCGCGTGGATTTCCCTTCCTTTCTGGTTTATATGTGTTTGTCTCTGGGAATAATTTTGTAGATTCTCATACATCAACTTCATCCAGGAAGAAGCTTACTTCCGGTGTTTCCCGCGCTTTACTAAGGTCACCGGGTTCAGCCAACTATCACGACTTTCCGTTTTCTATGTCATGCATCTATCTCATGCAATCTCTCTCTCTTCTCGTGTCTTAATCTGCAATATTGCAGTCATGTTGCGTCGTGTCACGTTGAGTTCCACGACGGGAAAGTCGTCGGGCTGCACACACACACACACACACACACAGTCGTAGAAATATTTCCATTTTATTTTATTAATCAATGCAAATGTAATAAACTATACTTCCTATTTGCACACTTTATAAGCAAGCTTTTTCTGCGACAAGAAAATATCGAAAGCGGCACGTCGTACGTCGCGGTTCTTACTTTTAACACGGCATATCTTTTCTGACAAATTTTAAATTAAAGGTTTCACTAAAATTCACTTCAAATTCCTGCGTTTCAGTGAATACGAATACAATTAATATTAATTCCCATCGTATTTATCGTCCTCAAAACTTATACGAGATAGAGTGATAGAGTAATGAATGAGAGAAAGAGAATATAGTGATTACGTGCAAAACGGGTGACTGTCTAATCAAAAGTATGTCTAGTACGACGACCATGTAACTAAATAGGACTCAAGAAAAAGAAGTAATATTCGCTGTATGCGCAATATCTCGATCAGCATGCAAGCCGTTAAAGACAGAGTGCACCTGTCACACATGCACGGGGACTTTCATGCGGCCCCTACCTGATGAGACAGAGAAATGTGCCGCTCAAGAGCGGGTTTCTGACCCGCGATCGACCTTCCGCAGTACTTAACGGATGAGTAGAGAGTTATGGGCGCATCGTTCGCTCGAGCGATGCATTCAGGACGAGCCTGACTCGAAAGTGAAACTTGCCCTAAGTCTGTGATCAACGATGCGCCCTGTCTAGGTGAAATCTGTACGCGTATTTACCTCAAACGATCCATAAAACATTGTTTTTTGTACGATTGCGGTATATCCACTGATTACGTGTAGTCTGACCGAGACTACACGCGTCACGTAATCGAACGAGAGGACATTAGCCTGATGTCATGTAAAACAAACAATTACAATTTCAGTAGAATAATCCTTCCGAGTATGTGTGTGCGAAAATATTTCTCTGAAAGAAATGACCAAAGCAAAGAAACGTTAGGTGTCGTATTTCTTGAATATTATGTCATTTCACGTACAAACTTACAGATCGAATATAATGATTTTTCAAATTCTAAGGATTTCGAGATAAAATAATTATATACAGAAAACATGCATTGCAAGGTGAAAGGCATTGTACATAAAAATAAAAAAATTCATTTCTTACAATATAACCTATATAGAAACTTACTCTTCTGTTACTTGTAAATTTCTTCAAGCTTGAAATTAATGGATCTGATGCTAATAATATAGATAAGATACGTTTATTTATATGCAATTCAGATATCTCGCTCGTACAATGTTTTTCATTATATCGACATTCTTTATTTAAAAATTTTTGTTATTCTTCCAAGCTCTAAATATCCTGCTTGGTAAACATCTTGGTAAAAGGAAGAATTAATCCTGAACAAACAAATAAATTATAAGTATTTTAGAACACGCGGACGCGTTAGGGGAAATCAAGATTCAATTATTCCTGCACTTTGAAATTCTGCGCATAATAATAAAGGCATCATCATGAAAGAAAAAAAAAAGACTAATTATGGAAGCATGATTTGCTGTCTTACAGTTTTAAATCTTTTTTTATTATTTTTTTTTAAGACTTAAAGATACATGAGGCGTCGAGATTATGTGTCTTTGACTTCCCTTCACGATGTTTTGCACGTAAACAATTTTTAACGAAAAGAAGAACATGACATATTTGTACACATCCAGCCACAGGGCGTAGAAAACAGCGCGCTGTGCGAGTGAGATCAGTCGTATTTGTTATGACCGCTTCTGACGCCGATTGTCCGACTGTTCTGTCGCACATACCGTGACCATGCGCGATATATACCCGCCGGCCTACTCGCTTGTCCGCTCACGGGAGTACTTTCACTCTCCGAGCGTATATCCCATGGATCCGTTAACCGGAGCTTCTCCTCAAGCTTGAAGCGCGGCATTATATGCTAATGGACCTTACCATCGGAAGAATTCGCTCGAGGCTTTTGCTGGCAGCTACGGGCGAAAGGCACGAAAAGTGTCCTGACGAGGAAGGGATAAAAAGGGAGACAAGGAGACAGAGACGGAGACGGAGAGAGAAAGAGAGGGAGGGAGAGAGACGCTGTAAGATTAATTGCAATTAAGGTCAGGAGTAATAAGAAAGGCGAGGAAAAATCAGCACAAAAAAACCGTAGGTATCTTCTTATCCGATTTCGACACATTGTCTCGTCGTATTTCTCCACATTTCTCCTTGCCGTTTGCAAGACGGTTGCACTTTCGCCTCAGCTATTCGACAAGTATGTCGTAAGTTCTATCGTCAATCACTATCGAAACTTGACTCGACTTGGGAGTCCCAACAGAGAGATCTTTTCGCAGGCTAGATTCATACGTATTGCGATATTTGTATAAAAATTTATGTGGAATTTCATACGATGCATGTTCGTGTGAGAGAGGGAAGAGGTTATACGCTCTCGTCTCTTCGAATGGAAAGTCTACTCTTTTATCATCCTCCGATATCTTTTAGATTTGTATAGATCGTCGTTGGGTCGTCATTATGAAAGATTTACCGGCCGTACCACTTCCGCTCTATGTCTCCCTTTCCACTCTGATTACGGTCTCTTTTTTATGGTCTTCTCTCATATCATCCCACACTTGTTGCGGCATGAACTTGGAGAAAGTAAAGGTCGCGAGTTCTCGCGACCCTGAAGACCCTGAGACAGGCTTGCTCTCTTGATTCTCGTCTTATCCTAAGAAAGCATCGTACTTCTCTTCTCTGCCGCGTCACCTTTCCGTTTCGTTTTTACGCCTAACTTTCGCCTAACGTCAATTAATTGCTGTACAAAAATAATTAATTGCAAAAACGCTTAGAAGAAATACAATCTGTAATTTCTTTAATTGGCCTTCAGAGCGTTTGTCAATATGTATGATATGTTAGGAAAATTATTTTCATATTATATCTTGGAAATTATATAAATATGTGGGAAAAAATACAAATTGTTTTATTTACAAACGTAAAAAAATTTCATTCTCACTTTCCTCCCCTCTTTTTCTTCTTTATTACCACCACGTCAATCAGTGCTCGAAATTAATTGCGCTTCTGAGCCTATTTAATCACTATCACTTCATCAAGCCTGTAATTTAGTCAAATATGAATTCTCTCTCTCTCTCATAGTGCCCAAACTCGCATCTGTGTAACATTTCTGTCTTCTCATGTCTGAATGTCAATTACTCTCGACACATTACAAACAACGAAGAAAGAAATCATACATAAAAACGCGAGGAATATTTAATTAACGCCGTGGCATATAAAGCATTATTTATTAACGTATAAAAAAATATTAACATGCACGCATCTAAATAATCAAACGATATGTACACACTGGAGAATTAAATTACGCATAATTACGAATACATGTCCATCCCGAGTTTTGATAAATCATCTAATAATATACATTTTATAATCCCAAATATAGGCGATTATATACTGGAAAATGAATAAGAGAGAAATGTTACGCTTTCGACGTCTTATCAATCATTTCGGTGAAATTTAAGATTAGATTATCATGATACAACAGATATTGAGCGTTATGTAATCTTAAGAATTAAACGTTTCGTTCGATGTAGATGACGCGTATAAATTGTAACTCTAGTTTTCAACGAATATGACAAACATTCTTCTAACGACGATTTGTTTGATTTTGCCCCTCTACATTCTATTTAGCTAATATTCGCAGACAACATGACCGTATCCATCACGATGATATCCTGACAATCAAATATTCGGATAGATATAGAATAATCTGCGTAAAGAATCGTCGGCCGTCAAAGGATATGCAACGCGAACGCGCTGTCACCAGGATAATCGTTAAAAAATTTTCCTCGTCCACTCCTCCGGTGCATATCTCATCGTCGCGATGCTTTCTAACTGTTAACCATAAGCCTTTCCCTCCTTCTAGTATACGTCTATCGGCCCGACTTTACTCCAAGACTTTCCTCCCGAGATGCGTGTCCATTTGTGGGCAATCAATTATCACAAATCTTATAAAGTTCGAACAACTTTCTTGGTAGCACGCGCTGAGTTCTTCGCCAGAATCCGCTTCTCGGGCCTATGAGCGCGCCGTGAAATGGACAAAGGAGGAAAATCGAAGTCGGTCGAGCGTGACCCTCGACGACGACGACGACGATCTTACTTGTAGCCGTGATGACCTTCATCGTGATGGGACTCAATGGGCACCCAAACTTTCTCCCAGACGGGCTTCCAAACCTTCTTCCAAGCCGGTACCTGCACATCTTTCCAAACCGGAACCCACTTGCTCTTCCACTCGTCTTTCCACACCTGCTTCTTCTGCGTGACCCAGATCTGCTTCTTCTGAGGCACCCATACTTGCACCGATTCTTCTTTCCAGACCAGCTTCTTGTCCGTCACCCAAATTTGTTTCTTTTCCGACTTCCAAATTTGCTTCCATTCCGCTTTCCATTCTAATTTCTTCTCGCTCACCCAGATCTGTTTCTTCTCGGTCCTCCAGATCTTCTTCCAGACCGGCTTCCAGATCAGCTTCTTCTTCCAGAGATCGTGACTAGTATATTGCCAACCATGATGGTCCTTGCCCACGTATTGTTCGCCAGGTATACCAATCTTGATCCATTCCGGCACCCAAATCTTCTTCCAGTCGGGTACCTGGATCTCCTTCCACACTGGCACCTGGACTTCCTTCCATACAGGTTTCCAAACCTTCTTCCAAGCCGGTACTTGAACCTCTTTCCAGGCTGGCACTTGTATCTCCTTCCAAACGGGTTTTTGGACTTTTTTCCATACTGGCACTTTGACCTCCTTCCAAGCGGGCACTTGAATTTCCTTCCAAACCGGCACCTGCACCTTCTTCCACTCTTGCTTCCAAATCAACTTGGACTCTGTTTTCCAGATTTGCTTCCACTCGGGTTTCCATACCAGTTTCTTTTTCCACACGCCTTTCGGTTGATCATGCGCCGGAGGGCCGTATGATCCCGAAGGCGGTGACGGCGGCCCGTAGGATCCTGAAGGTGGTGGCGGTGGCCCGTAGGAGCCGGACGACGATCCGAAGCCACCGCCATCACCACCCGATCCGTGATGATCACCGAACGAACCACCTCCGAAACCACTGTCAAAGGATCCTCCTCCTCCTCCTCCACCATGACCGCCGTCATAGGATCCTCCGCCGTGGCCACCGTCAAAGGAGCCTCCTCCACCGTGGCCACCGTCAAAGGAGCCTCCTCCACCACCGTGGCCACCGTCAAAGGACCCTCCGCCGTGGCCACCGCCATAGGACCCTCCGCCGTGGCCACCGTCAAAGGACCCTCCGCCATGGCCACCGCCAAAGGACCCTCCGCCGTGGCCACCGTCAAAGGATCCTCCTCCTCCTCCTCCGTGACCACTGTCGTAAGATCCTCCGCCGTGACCGCCGCCGCCGCCGCCGCCGTGACCGCCGCCGCCGCCGCCGAAATCGTGGGATCCCGTGCCGTGATCGCCGCCGAAGGATCCGTGATCACCACCGGATGGCGCGCCGTAGCTAGACGACGGTGGGCCATAACTCTGCGAAGGTGCCCCGTAAGATGAAGATGGGCCGGACGGCGCGCCGTAGGACGACGAAGGCACAGACGGTGCACCATACGATGATGATGATGGCGCGGACGGTGCACCGTAGGATGACGATGGCGCGCCGTAAGACGATGACGGAGGCGGAGGTGGTGCGCCGTACGAGTCGGAGGGTGCACCGTAAGACTTTGATGGCGGGCTATAAGAATCGGACGGCGCCCCGTACGATGTCGACGGTGGTCCGTGATTGTTCAGCGGCGGCCCATATTGCGAGCTTATGGGAGGCCTGCAACGTTCATTCTAGATTGAATGCATCCGATCTTATTACGTCATTCGACAAATTTTTGCACCAACGAGAAAGCTTCTTTCAACTTGATTGCGTACACACGATTTCGAGTTGCATTCAATTATGTACACGTGCAGACTGCAAAGTGCAACAAAAAACTTACTACTTTATATATTTAGTCATTATGAATGTTAATTAAAATTCATTTGTGGTGTATGATAATTTCTACATCTCGACTGAGTGTTTCTCCTTAAGTGCCATATGTTAATAACTCATTATGTACTCACTCTCTCTTTGTTCTAATCGGGTCTCCAAGCGCGGAGATAACAAAGAGGCCGCAGAATATTGTCTGAAAGAATCCTCTTAATTAGTTCCGTAAGGACCCCTATGCGAGTGATTCGCATTTATATTGTCTATTGTAAGTGATGATGATGGTGATGACGATGACGATGCTTAGAAATTCAGGAAGCGAGAGTTGGGAAAATGGCAATATTGTGTTCTACGTGAAAAGCGAAAGTGAATCCAATATCGAATTCAAATTAGAAACAAGTAAACGGTCGACTCGACCGTTTTCCAACGTTTCACTAAACATTTCTTGAAATATCGACTTATTATAAACAACAAACAAATATAGGCGATCCAAAGCCACAAAGGCGTTGTGTATTTGTATTGTCGATTCGTATAAAAATATTTGTGTTAAATTTACACCTGTGTGTGAATGTTAATTTAACATGTTGTCATTATTTTGGACATATTCTGCGTTGAGTTAATAAAAAGTCATCATTTCTAAATATTAAAATAGCACAATAGTCTCCAAGCATTTTTGTCCGTTGCATTTTTGTGTTAATTTTCGATATTTTATTTGTGTTGTTTGCTTACATATTTGCCCTATATTGAATCAACATCGAAATTAGAGTGGACAAGATATGTGTTAAGTTCAAAATCTTTTACCATGTATAATGTTTGAGAAAAATTAACGTGTTTCGATCGAATGATGGCTCAGGGCCAAATGTTAATCGCTGTAGCGTAATCCGCGTGTACGTTATCCTCGCGCGCATCAACACGTAAAAACAAGGGTACGCTAATCGTGCGATCGACCATGCTAAAGAGGCTACCGCCGCCTCCGCCGCCGCCGCCGCCGCCACCGCCGCGTTAATCGTCCTCTCTCTCTCGAGCGTGTCGCGATCCCGTCATTATCGCATCCGTGCGATCAGCGGCCATCAAAACTCTTCCACGGCTTTTCCTCGCGCGAAACTCAATCGTCGTCGTCGTCGTCGTCGTCGTCGTCGTCGTCGTCGTCGTCGTCGATCGTCGTCGAGGGATGGTAAGGGAGTGATCGTCGCGAATTTCTATACGCTCGCGGGCTTTACGAGTGCATCTCTCAAAAATGAAAGTGTCCGTCGCCGCGTGTGAACACACGGTCGATGTAAACAGGCGTAAATTGGGTCGACGTGTCCCCACCGCGGCTCCTCTCGTCTCTTTGCGTTCCCAGAAGGGGCCGTCGGGAAGCCCGGGCCCGACAATTAACTCGTCGTACTTTGCGAAAGTGGACTCTCTTCCGAGAGATTCTTTCTTTTTTTCCTTCTTTCTCACTGGATATTATCTTCAAGCGGTATTCGTCGCGGATTAACCCCGCGGAGAGGAAATGTCGAAACGTCGACAATTTCAGATCTCAGAGGATCATCCTCCAACCGGTTGGTATCCTGGTTCGAGAACCCAGAGGGTGTCTCGGATTCACTGCGTCGCCTTTGGCTTCTCAGATCCGGTTTTTATACTCTCTTCTTCCTGAACGAAAACGTCCAGAGAATCGGGATAGCTATCTCGAGATACTAACGATCGAAAAGCACGATCTTTTCGGCTATTAAGGTGTAAGGGATGCGAGAAAAGTTATTCGCCTGATAAGGAAACGTATGTGGAAGTGTATGTCTCTCGCCAATCCTGATGGGTTTTGGATACGTTGTGGAGCAATTGAAAGTAAGAAACACCTAATCTTTTAAGATGTGCCTTTTCATACGTTCACCAGAGCTTGACATAATTCCTCGAAAGTAATCCGACAAAATCGGTTGTCAAGTGAGGTGTACTTTCATATTTCCATTTGGGCATCATTTGTCTAAGTGTCGAGGTGGAGAGATCGCATAGAAACGGAGCATTCTAGACATACGTGTCTGGAATTTTAGCAATGAAGCTTTGACTCTGTTACTTGAGAAGTCGCGTCGCGTCGCATCATAGCAATCCTATTGAATCTCGTACACGGTAGTCGATACTAATGTATCTGCGCCTGGTATTTCCAGTATAGCTCCCGTTTGCAAAACTTTCCATTCCGCGCGAGTGAAAAGTGACAAGAATACCCGCAATTGTCGTTGGAAAATGGCAGCAATTTACCGCCTCGTCTGTAACCATTTACTGGTTATAATGCAGCGCTACTGTTTCGTACTTTAAGGTCATGGTGTCGGCTGTTGTCTGTACTTTTCTCGCGTTAGGATGGAAATGAAACGCGAACATGACGCTTAATGATAAATACCGCCTCTACGAAACGAGAAATGCCTCACGGTTCCTCGGCGATAAGTCAATGGTACGAGCGCCAATTAAAAAACGATGTGATGCCGAGAAAGAGTCGTATTTACGTGAAATCATCCCTTGGTAAATTGTTCAAAGATACATTATACGTCCGTATAAACGCATCTCTAAAAATAAGATATCTAAGGTTTGTATTCGTTACTTTGCCTCTATAACTACTTAAGTTACTAACTTGCCTTAGATGAGATAATCAGGAGTTTTGAAAATCTGGAGTTAAACGCGAATTTCTCAGCTGAATCACGATTACAAATTCAGGATCTGTATTAATGGTAGTTGCTTGGATCTGATCTCAGGTGAGATACTCAAATTCGAAATTCGAGTTGAATGTGAGTTTTTCAGTGCAGAATCGTGATTACAGATTTAATGCTGCATGTATTACATGATTCAAGAAAAAAAAAAAAGTGAAATCTAATTCTAAATTTAGATCTGTCCATGTCATACGGAATAAGTTCCAAGTAACGACATTTAATGTGAGCCATAATGTTACACGTATCATATGATTCAATTGAATACTAATTCTAAATTTAGATTTAGATATCTTACGTGAGACAAGTTCCTAGTAATCGAATGCCTAGGCTTATCTAATTGAGGATATCGAAAAGATATTGCTACGTAACGATAGATTCGGACGTTCAACTACACAAATCTATGCGCGCAGGAGTATATTGAGACGATCCGACCGACAGAGGAGCTGGACAATCGAAAGGATAACGCGCACAGGATGTGTCACTGTATCGCGCGATACGTCCGGACCTTGAAGCAACAATGATTTTTTCTGCATACGCATAAGTTCTTATACCGATAATACCCGCGTCACTTCCGGTCTTAGGAAAAAGCTCACATGTGTCACGACGAAAGCACTGACGAAAGCACACGGACCGAGGAGCTAATGAAAGATGAAAGCACTATGATAATAAACACTGACCAGAATGAACCGCATGTCTCCCGCCGCCGACGAGGGTTGTCGCCCACTGTAGGAGAGAAAAGAAAACCAAGAACGGCACCGACCGCCGTCCTTTTTTTACGGTTCGTCACTCCTCTGATGAGTTTGTAGTGACATCCCCGTGGCTTTTATAGCAAATGTACACCTCCGCCTAGACGCTCACGGTACCCTAGACACTCGGACCTTTCGAGGAGGGGTACCAGAAGAGTATTACTATAGTGTCTAAATGGGGGGTGCTGCATCCCGACTCTTCTTGGTACATCTTCAGTTAGGAGGGGATCCCCCTCGTTCATGCTTCGTAGTGAATGCGCCACGACAGAGATTCTACGACGAGGCGATCGTCGTAGCCGAGAGTCGCGAGTATCGTGATGCAAAGTGTGCTTTCGCAGAGTATAAACGCACAGAGATCGATCTGCGTTTAATAATACAGAATAACAAGCGTGGATAAAAGGAAGCAGGGAGCGAGAGACGATCTCCGATACGTATTTAACCGACTACCGATACTTTTGGTAGATTCGCCATTGAATTGATTCGTTCTCGCTACGAGATCGCAGCTAGATCTTCAGATAATCGATCGACGCATTCTAGTTCATCTAACAGCATGTGTTACGAGAACTGATTGCCTGATCAAGCGACACAAAAACGGAAAAAAGACTTGCTGATTCAAAGAGATTCAATTGACGGCGGACGTCGACGGTTTGCGTATGCAAACGTCGACATGTAGCCAAGCAATGACACGCGACACACGCGATACAACCGGTAATGACTTTCTCGATAATTATTATCAAGGTCCCTCTCGTAGGCGATCCCCGTGAGGGGAATGGACTTTCTATCGCTTCTTGTATCGACGACTAAATCGCACGGAGTAGTTTCAAGTAAAACACGTACTCACAGTTAATGGAAGTGGAGAAGGATTCGTCTTCATGAACGTTAAACAATCTAAAGAGAAATTATCATCCTCGTGTTATGTAAAAATCGCGAACGAACACGCGCTTTGAAGTTGCGCCGTTCGAAAGCCGCCGCCGCCGCCGCCGCCGCCGCGATTACAAAGGAAACGTTCTATTGGCTAATTGTCACAACAAAATATATACAAATGAGATACACGTGAATCTCATTTGGTTACAGTTACGTAAGATCCAACTCACAAAATTAGAATTTTAGAATTTTTCTCACCGATGGGTGGTCTACCGTCTATGTCTTTCCGCATTATGAGATCCGAGATCCTTATGAGCGTTTAAAAATTAATTAAAAAACAAGTTTTATTTTTTCTACAATACTATTGTACTTGTTTAGTAGTCGTGTCTTTTTTACCAATTTCAATCGTTGACATTTTGTTGATATTTTCAGTGATTTTCTTCAAAAGGGATGTTTTCTTGTGCTTCTTTTTTGTTCAACAAATTTAACGTGAAAGGCCGTAATTTAGTCAGTAAGCTAGTAGTCTGTCGAGAACTTTGAAACGTTTCTCTCTCGCGCGCATCATCCTCTCCCGTCTTCCCGATCATCACGACGCTTGCACGTCGATGCGATCGGCGTACGATCTTTGCTTGGCCTCACGTCGCATCAGTGAAAGGCAGCCTCGATGTGTATGCGCTCCGCTTTTCGGTGCGAGGAGCAACCGAGGTAACCCTCAGGAAGAAAGTCAAAGTGAATCTGCAGATGGCGAGCGCACGCGCGCGCATCGAATGCGGCGAAATTGTTCTCACGTGCATTACGAAATGCGCCGCCTCACGTTGCTCTTTTACATCGTGGGATGCGCCGCAATGCGATGAAATGGGAAAGGCGTTTCCCCGCACTTCAAGATTCGGAAGCGTACGATTGTGAGCGGACGTTGTTATTTCCTCTTGTATCGCGAATTGACGCGCCGCGCACTTAAAGATCTTCCGGCAGATCTGACAAAAAATACTCGATACTTTCCACGGTTGCGTGAAAATATTTCTGCAGGGCTCTTCTTTCGGGATTTTCAAGATTCGTTTGAACCAAGTTAAGGCTGGAATTTACATTCGAAAGTTTCAAATTGCCGTATTTTTCATCCGCGACTTCGCTATCCGTCATTTTTAGCTATTTGCGATATTCGCGTCGAGAAGAGCGAATACAGTTCCGCTGTTCTGAACTAACAAAATGAAATTTAATGGCACTGGGGATTATCTGTCGTCGTAAAAATTATGATTTATGTATTAACTCGTTATATACAACAGGAATTTACGGCACCTAATGCCTCCGATAGAAACCGTGAGGCAAATCGGGATTTTCTCCTAGAGTTCAGGCAAGAGCATCCGTCGCGGATTGTAATGACCAAGAGGCTGAAAGCGCTCGTGAAAATAGGAAGCAATTAAAACATGCGGGCGCGCATCCTGCTCGCACAACGTATCGTCCGCAATTTGTTATAATTACGTAAAACGTAGAGACCGGTTCGCACGATCGGCTGAGCTATTTATGACTTTCAATCCAATGTATATATACCAGTTATATCATTTATAATGGTCGCGACCCTCTTGAAATTATGATAAGTATGCCATCACAGAACATATGTACTCCTCGTAAATCTCATTCCATGGTGTATAATATTTTTCTTCCTTTTTTAAATCTTTTACCGTTAAGTGAAACATGTGTCTGAATATATTACTAATTAATAGATGCATAGATTTCAACTTTGGTGTGAATATACGTGCGTGAAAAGTTGCTTGATAAATCCGCGCGCGCGCGCGCGCGCGCACACGCCAATATCCGGTCTTGAAGAAATTGTTTTTGCAGTGAAATATTACCCGCGCTCTCTTCCACGTCTTTATTTATGGACTTCCGCGCTAAGAATACACTTTACATAATTTACATACTCTCCGGCTATATAAATCGCAATCGTATTTAACCGAAGTAATCCGAATTTTGACCTGGGCGCAGATGACTATTTTTGGATTGCTGTCATGCGTGAGAGAAGAGGAAGCGGCACACCAAGAGAGGATAGCGGCCGCGTAATGGAATCACTTTGACTTTCTTCCGATACGACGTACCAGCTGTCCTTTCGATTTTTTTGCCTTCCAGCAGATAATCGAGTTGCTTACTTTCACTGTGTGTCACGAGAATGCGCAATTTCTGCCTCTGACGCACGATCAAGACGAGACGCAGAATTATTACCGAATCTGCCTGTCGAAAAAAGACGCATTTTACAGTGAACGAGCTACTAGCTTCGAACAGTAGCTACATCCTTGTCGGATGTAACGTCCGCTAGGATTTTCATTGGAAAGGAATCTACAAAGATGAAAAGAAAGCAGCGTTGGACGTTGATCGATCAAAATTTTCCTTGACTGAAATAATCGGCAAATCGATGTCCAAAATTAATCGATCGTCATAGAATCATGTATAGAGTCGCAAATAATTTTATCGTTTAATGAAATGAATTATTAATCAGGGTATAATCAATCACATCGAAGTTTGATGAATAATTGATTGCATTGATTAATGAAATTACATATGACTTTATGTATGACGACTGATTAATGCTGACTATTGATTTGCCGATTATCTCAGTCAAGAAAATTTCTAATCGGTTATTACTCAACACTGAAAGGAAGTATACTGAGAATCCTTGAAGACAGAATGGATGGTGTCTTGCTGAAGAGCAAACACAACAAGCATATTCAAGTGGTACTTTTAAATGTACGGAAGTAAAGATATCTCTCCGCGGGATTTTGATGATAGTTGGAGAGACTTTGAATTACGTGCACACCGATAACGCACACAACGACCAAACGCAAACGTATCAATGCTGCAAAACGCGAATAGGAAGAATAGGAAGAAACAAACGGAATGTGCGACAAATACACTTTAGAAGAATGAATGTCGCCGTTTCATTGCCAGCTTTCAAAAATATTGTCCGTTTTCCCCGCTCGAGAAATCCCGTGCAAGATGATTTGACGAACGCCGCGAAAGTTTGTCTCTCGAATAGATCATCGTGCTTACCGGTGACGCATTTAATGCACGACACGTGTGTAAAAATCACGATATAAAACGAGAATAGAAGTAACGACACAGATCAAAAGTAAGACGAAACGTTAAAATTTCCTAATTTCCTTATTCTTTGTAATTCTTTGTATAAATAAAGTTTTATAATTCAATAAAATATTTTATACATACAAACGAGCTCGCGTAAATTATTTTAAGGATTCTCACACAATTTTGTTTGGATTCTCAATTTTGTATTTTCCTAATCGAATATTTAGAGCACTTCGAAAAGGAAGAATTTCTAACTTTCTTTTCAAATTAAATTTACAAGCGGAAATATCTACAGAAATGGGACAGTGAAATTACAAGCAGATTTAGTGTAATTTACCGAAATGGAATATTTTCGACTCGCCATTTTTTCGGGCATCTAACGGATGTCCCTGTTTCTTCGTTAATACTTAAATCAACAACTTTTTACAGGACCAAAATAGAGAAACAACATATTTTTTCACAGAAATTTTGCATAACAAGGAGCTAATCATGTCGAGAAATTTAAGCAAAAATCCCGGTACGTCGCAGTCAGTTTGCTTCTTACTAACAGAGACTTCTTTGGATCGAGAAGAGAAGTGAACCTCACGTCACTTCTACTTCTACAACTAACTCACCTAACGCAATGCGCTAATTAGTTAGCAAAACTTCCGCGTGTAAATTCCATTTGAAAAGAAAGTTAGAAATCCTTCCTTTTTGAGGTGCCCCAAATATTCGATTAGTAAAATACAAAATTGAGGATCTAAATAAAGTTGTGTGAAAATCTTTAAAATAATTTACGCGAACTCGTTTGCATGTAAAAAAAATATTTTATTGAAATATACTATTTTATTATAAAAAATAATTTTTACAAACTCGTTTTGTAAGATATTTTATAAGCAATTATTAACAATCTCGAATTATACATTTCTTTTGGAAGGAATTTTACGGATCGATATTTTCCACGTGCAGAAAGGTGCAGCAACAAGTTGTACAACCACCTCGGCTTGGAGAAATAGGCTTTTATGCACAAGCCTTTCAACAGCAGCTTCAACCATCCGGAAATACAACGTCGTGGTTTTACGCGAAATCCATTAATAATTTCTGCGGGCGATTCTGCTGGCATGTTACACAATCCAGCGTCCACGTCGTTACATACAAACGCAACACGTGGCTCGACACATTCGTTATATCATGTAGAATGTATTGTGGATAAATTGTGCCGCTTACGTAGATTCAGCTAGGCCGACTTTCAGTCTTGACCCGCGATCGATTGTCGCAATGTTTGAGCAACGAAAGCCGATGATCGTGAATTGACTTTGTAATTCACACCCAGCATGATATCGCATTTTGGACATCGACATCCGTTGTTTTGATCAATTAACGAATGTCGATCTCTCTCTCTCACACACACACACACACACACACACAAAGCAATTCTTCTTTACGCCTATCAGATTAACCAAAATTTCCAATTCTTTTTCTATACTTTATATCTATAGCAGTAATGTTGAAGATTTATAGCATTAATTCATTTTCATTAAAGGAACCTGAGAATTCACGTACTCCTGCTTTCAAAAATGAAAGCGGGTACTGTAATTGACCCGTTCAAGGAGGACGCACAGAGGGGGAAGGGAACATGCCGAAAGAAGCGTTCAGCGTTCGTGTAGACTGATGAGACACGTTCGCTCCTCAACGTAATTATCTTTCGTGAGGATTCTCACTGCTCTCCCTCTTACTTTTCCTTTCTCTCTCGCTCCTTGAGACATTATCATGATAAGACAAGATCCGACCACACAGACTCGTTTACAGCCGGTTCTCGAACATTCATAATGATAGGAAAGAATCTCGCCTCTTCCGACATCGCTCGCGCGTTTCTCGTCGCCGTTCGACTGACAGGGTCTTAGGTGGAGCAACTTTTGCGGAAAAGTCTTTCACCCACATCTATCAGTCACCGCGCTTTGCACTTCTCGTTTCCAGAAGGCGTGTTCGCGAGGATGCGCTCGACCCAATCTGTACCGTTTGCGTACATAAACAGGCTATTAAAATTCGCCAAAAATACTTTTGCTCAAACAGCGCGTCACGTCTTCGCGCTCGCCAAACGTGTTTATTTGACGTTTCGAATACGATCGGAGAATTTAACATGGTGAAATTCACGAGAAGAAGAGAGTCTTTTCTCACAAGCTAAAATGCATGTCGAATGCGTTGATATTCCAGACGTTTTGGGTAATAATTGGCGAGAACACATTATTATCGTGCGATAGATTGCAAAACGGTTAAGTCACAATGCGAGGATGGGGGCTCACTGAACTGTCAAAATTGAAAATCATTACCGACGAACTCATGCAATAATAATTTAAATAATAATATAACTATTGGGCAAGTTCGTTAAAGAGAATAATGATTTTCAATTGGCCGTAGTTTGCGAGAATTCACCTTTCCAAGAGCGTATACCTTAAAAAATACAAATCATTATAAACCGACTATTTAAACTGCTTCAAAGAATTACTTTTGCAACGGAATGATATATCAATGGAAATAATAAATATTCATATTCACAGTATGAATATTCATTTAGTCTATTATTAATTTGCACAATAAAGCCTGCGAATATTTCCCGCCATGACTCGCCGACTCTCATCGGCATTGAGGACCACGTTTCTTCTAAGGATCAAGCGATACGTTGATACATCTACCTCTCATTATCGCTCGCCCCCGATCGTATCTTTTCATTTTCCTCCTCCTTTACCCTCCTTCCCTCCACACATATACACACACACACACACTCACACATCCTGCTGTTAGCTATTATTTCTATTATCTTTATTACCTGGATTCGACCGTACGGAACATGTATGCGTTGATAGATCTACCTAATTGTTCAGACACCACTCGTCGATGTTTAATAAGACTGTTAATGAGCCCAGCTCACGTGAAACATGGTTTTTGTCGGCATAATAAAGCAGGCTCAATCAGGTTCTCGCACGTGCATCGATTAAAGAGTGTTGTATCACTTTTACTATCAACATCCGGATACGTCAGCACAATAGCAACAGGCACAACACAATAACTCGGGTCGAGTCACAAGTAATTTCCTTCTTCTTTTCATTTCCACAAGTGCTCAGGAAAAATAAATACACGCTATTCATCCGAGACTCTATCTACCTCACAACTCTATCCAACAGATAGAAATGGTAAAAATCGATTCTTGTAACAATTATTATCTGTATCAATTGTGTCATTCATTATCTTGTCAAGATACACATCAGAGAAACCTTTGAGCTATCTGTCCGATTTTACGATTTATCTAAACTTATAAAAAGCGTTACAATTTAAACAAATGAGCAAATAGCAAGTCTTTCCGTGTGTCGAAAGGACTATCTTTTCTTTTAAAATTTCCGATCTTTTGAAAAATTCGCGATGGATTTTCTTCCGTGCCAAAATAATTTAAGTATATAAAAAAAAAAAACAATATGGGTGGCCCACATATAAATCTGATTGTGTCAATCTAATTCAATAGTAAAATATGTATAATATAACAACTAATTATGTAGTTGCTGCTACTACAGAGCAGTTATTGAGTTGCTGACGTTGCAGCAGTGACGATATCTGGTTGCTCTAACTAAAGTGTATCCATAGTGAAAGTCACCCCAACCGATTTCTGGTTGCCACAATCAGACCTGAGTCATATCATTCATACACAATCACTATCACACAAAGATAATTAGAGTGGTACAGCTATACTGCTTATAACTGCTTATATTGCTTATAACTAAATAATTCTAGTATCTTTTTTCCGTATAATATTCACTTAAAACTAATATATTTATAATATAAATTAAAAGTTATTATTTCATATATAAGCAACGATATAATTTTGTTAGAAGAATTTTTAAGTCTTGCATTCCAACAAGGTTAAAATTTTATTTGAACATTATAACAGTCTCATGAGAACTACAATATGCTTATTTAGAAGATAATGATATCTTTTTTTCCGTCATTTGAAAATATATTTTTAATTCAACATTTCGTGTTTCCTATTCATGAAAATTATGTTTGAATAATAATAATATATCTCTGTTGTTATTAAACCATATATAGAACGATGCGAATAATTCATTTTCGTTTAACGCTATGTAATCTCATTTTAAGATGCACACGTTAAGAAATAAACATCTTTTCAAAACAAGAATGTTTTCTTTTTTCTCTGTGTGCTTATGTTTCGAGCAACCGATGGCTGGAGATAAGAAACTTCGAGCGTCGCGAAATTCGTCAATTCGACGTGTCTATTTCGCTTGCGCACGTTTGCTGATTATTAAATCACAGGCAGATCGACTTCAAACGCGAAGCGTAACACCTGCTGCCGCGTGTTTCCCGATTTCGACAGATATATCGAGAGAGTCTCGGCTCGGCCTTTTCATGCCTGGCAGATAATTTCCGGAGTAGCGATAGACCGAAAAACCTGTCAGGAATACCGTATGTACCGAGCTGCCAAGAGGCATTTCAAGTCGCGTCGCGCGAATGTCAATTTGACCGACTTGTAATCTATGCGCGGCGTGAGAGACGTGCGAAGATGCATGAGGAGTACGAGCAGAGCGGCTGTCGCGTTGTTGGAGAAGAGGTCTTTCGCGGGCGGAACAACGACGCGATGGAAAGAATTTACAGCCTCCCGCGAATAATATACGGCGTTCACAGGCGAGGATTTTAAATACCGTTAGAAGTAGTGCCAATATTTCTCCCTATTCTCTCCTCTGGCTTTCACTGTGATGCAACGTCCGATGACCGCGTACGCGCGCTATTACGAGCTTTCTTTCGAACGCGACGCGCGTGCAATGCAGCAGTTTCGTCGGGGACAAGAATGTCCGGAGAGATAAAGCGCTTCCGACGCGTCTTACACTCGCTGCCCAGACGACGACGACGACGACGACGACGACGACGACGATGTTAAAGCGCGCGTGAGCACGGAAAGTCAATTTAGGTCGACGGAACGTAAGATCGTAGTTTCACAGACAACAATGAACATTAAATTAATAAGTATGCCGCGCGTAACAAAATGTTCTTCCTCTCCTCCGTCATTTTTACTTCTTCCGTGACATCGAGATATGTAAGATAAAAGTACCAATTCCCGGATACATACCTAATTCTGGTTATTCTTACTATTTTGGTCTTTAAATACGAATATTTAAACTTTTATATATATATATACTACTGTGTCCAAAAAGTAAGGTGACATTGCATTTATTTCGAAAATTCTTTATTTATTCTTGCAAATCAATTTCGTCCCCTTCAAAGTAATCCCCCCCTGATATAATACACTTATTCCAACGGATTTTCCAATCTTCGAAACAGTTGTAATAATCGATTTCAGGAATGGCCTTTAG
>NW_022639547.1:1011506-1051288 GCF_010583005.1 Odontomachus brunneus
ATATATATATATATATATATATATATATATATATATATATATATATATATATATCCAATACTTGTATATATATTTTATGTTGAAAATTTAAATATTAATATTTTAAAACTAGAATAATAAAAATGTCTAGGATGTCTAGGATGGTACTTTTACGTGTTTTGTTTTTTATTTTTCTCCAACTTCCTTATTTGTTTTTCTTTCTTTTTCTACGAAGCTATTAAATAACAGTGACGTCGATAGCTTCACAGGAAATTTTCCTGAATCAACGTGGAGCAGTGTTGGACATTAACCAATGAAAATTTTCTTGACCGAAATAATCTGCAAATCAGTAAACAAAATTAATCAATGTATAAAATCATCAATAATTTCATGGATTGATGAAACCAATTATTAATTAATTATTAATTTTGACATAACTGATTATACACCGATTAATAATTAATTTCCTCAATCGACTAAATTATTGGTGATTACATATATAACGATTAATTTTTATTATTGATTCACCGATTACTTTAGCCAGAAAAAATTTTCATCGATTAATGCCTGACACTGACGCGGAATCTCTGTGTGGTCCCGAATCTCGGCGAATCATTCGTTGCTGATAACTGATATTACCCAAGCAAAAATTGAATCTAATGTTTGTCTAGTAATGACACAGAAAAGTTGGGTCTTATATTGCTACTAGCTAGGAATATAACGCTCACTTCGCCTAGCTGTACTAGAAAAATTATCTAGTAGCTAAATACAAGAAAATAACTTGTAACTATCAGTGGTACAGTTACTAGACAGTTCTGATGTCCAAGTTCTATTCAGGATTTACCGATGATTTTCTATCCCGTTACTGTGTAATTTTTTTCATCTAGCCACTATCTATGTAATTGGTATAGTTATTAGACAGTCCTGACATTCAAAAGACTGAGTAGGAATATTTAGCCAGTCACGAGCTAATGACTGGCTAGAAAACTTATCTAGTCATTACTATCTAGCTACTAGACTTGAAATCTGCTCTACTAGATAGATTTTTGCTCGGGTAATTGCACACGGTTCGTAGCGGAAAGAGTATCGGTCGAAATCGAAAGAATGTCTCGCTTTTTTCAGCATTTCAGGATTCATTTTGTTCGTGATATCTCTCGTTAAGTAAAGATATGTGTCTCGTCGAATCTCGAATTAAAATTCCCGATAACGATTATCGATAAACTGCAAGTCTTTTTATAAAAATGAGTAAGATCCATTACCGGAAAGTGAAGAACAGACGTAATCTTTTTTATAAGCATACTGCATCTAGAGCAGCATGGTCACTCAGATATCTTATCAATATATTTGTGTATCCGCTTTCAGTGACCAATAAGCATTGTTTCTTTGTCGGCAACTTCCCCGGTGTATCTAATCTTGAGAAAATTTCGAAGAGAAAGACAAGACAGACCTATATTAAGAATATCACTGTGTAATTTACTGATCAGTTGAAATCGCAGCAAGAATGCAGAGCTTACTCTTTCGTACTTTCGCCATATTGTGCCTCGTCTCCGGAAGTATCGGTAAGATCATCGGACCGGTATTTTCTCCGATATACAAGCATTTGTATCTATCGTGTGCAATGTGGCAATAAACACCCGGATTTGACGATGAAGCAAACGAACGTTACGTCAATGGGATTTCTCAATCCGCCGAAGTAATCTTTTCGAAAGTGAATTCGCCGTTTATTGAATCGCACTCGAGTGCACGAAGAGAGATAACAAGTGTACGAAATGTTTGCGGAGTGCCTGCCGAATGTACGGGGATAGCTTCGCTGAAATTTCGTTCCCTTGCATAATTGCATAAGATTTTTTGCCACCGCGAGTTTATCGAACCGTTTGTCGCGTAATAAGCGACAAGACGAGGCGTACGATCGCGCTGCGTTCCTAGTGATCCGTCGTGTGTGTGATGACACGGGAGTTTACTTTGTCATTTCATTTAAAGCTCGGCAAATACACCTTAGGTCTATACGGCTTGGTAAATGCACGCCACTTCGGCTACCTGTCTTCACGTCGCGACTTTCGAGGCGATATTGATAACAACGGCAATTTCGCGATTCGCGAAAGATCCGAGAAAGCAGGAAGATACGCGGATAACGATAAACTTCTTGAAAACGATTTGCGAGTCCAAGTTGCAACAGCTGGTTGCTAAATTTCTGAGCGCGAATCTCATTAAGTCTTCGCGAAAATCCTACTTGAAAAAATATAACCTCATTTTTAGCGAAATCCTCTTATGATATCGCCTCAAGAGGATTCTTCTAAGTCCGAAAGAAAAATATCTTAATACCTCCCAAAAAAGGAATTTTAATTGCAAGATATTCTTTTTTAGGATATGGGATTACGTTAAAAGGAAGAATATCTAAAAAATAGTAAATATTTCTTTTTGTTGGGTACTAACAACATATTTAAATTCTTTTATTTAAACAGAGTAAATAATTGCTGTTATGAAAAGCTAAGGTGTTATCAAAGTTTTAAGAAAATAAGTGTTTTCTTTTATTTGAAAAATATTTTATTATATTACAAATGAACATGTTATTAGTGTACTTAGCGAATAAATATTTACGATTTCTTATATATTTTATCCTCTTTCAATGCAATCTCATATTCTAAGCGAAAATTTTTGCTAGAAAAATCAATTTCTCATTTAATAAGGAGGAGAATAATATTCTGCTTGGAGAGAATATTTTTCTCTTACAAGTAAGCCTATCCAAAAGGTACACTCCGATTTCCTTCTAATTTGGCACAAATATAGAAGTACAAAAAATATTTAGGTCATATTTTTTCATTTTGACTTTGAATTTTACGTGCAGTTTATAGCTTTTTAATGTTCTCATTTTTATCAATAAGTGCAACAAAAATGCATAAGAAATAAAATTGAAATATAAGATATAGTTAAATAATTTTAACAAAATCAACATAGCTGAGACACGAACCATTTTAAATTTCTTTAACCGAGATTCCAAACGAAATATTTCAAATCTAAATTAGTCAAAAATGGTCCGAATCTCGGCCAAACCGAGAGAAATCCGGCAATTTTAATTAAAATTTGAACAAAATCGACATAGCTGAGACACGAACCATTCTACATTTCTTTAGCCGAGATTCTAATCGAAATTTTAACCGATATTTTAAATCTACTGTAACCTGTATAACTTTTGGATAGGTTTACTTGTTAGTTTCAAAGGAATCCCCTTGAGGTCACATATAAGAATATCCCGCTAAGCATGAGATTGTATTTTTTGGGTGCTAACATTACGTCTCACGCGACCTTTTTATGTATCATCTATATCTCGCTAATAACAAAACTCCTTCACCGACGAAAGGGAGGGAAGGTTTCGGCCCTGGTGAACAAGAATGGGGCTTTGTCAAAGTGCGTCCCTCCGCGAACATGTTCTGGTGGCTCTACTACACCACGGCGGATGTTAAAACGTATCACGACAAACCACTGGTGATCTGGTTGCAAGGTGGACCGGGTGCATCTTCGACGTCATTTGGGAATTTCGAGGAGCTGGGTCCTTTGGATCCCAAATTGAATCCGAGGAATTACACTTGGGTAATCGATTACATCCAACAAAAACGTGAAATAAAAAAAAAGCTTTGACCGATTAGAACGATCGGTCGAGATAAATTTGCAAATCTGTAATTAATAGCGTGGGTGATCCTCTATCTTTATTTCCCGTAGGTCAAAGACTACAACGTCCTTTTCATCGACAATCCCGTCGGGGCCGGTTACAGTCATGTTGAAAGTATGTCAGCATTTGTGAAGACAAACGCGCAAATTGCGAGCGATCTCGTAGAATGCATGCGTGGATTCTACAAACAATTACCGAGTTTCCAAAATATTTCAACGTACATCACCACCGAGTCGTACGGTGGAAAGATGGGGGCCGAGTTCGCCCTCGCTTGGTATCGAGTAAGAGACACGAAATGTTGATTAATCCTTTCGTCATTGTGCTTTTATCGGGATAATTAATTGTTCCTTCTAAGAATTCTTCTTTCTGAATCTGTCTTTGACACGAATGTTTCACAGGCGCAAAAGGCTGGCACTATCAAAAGCAATCTAAAAGGAGTCGCACTCGGAGATGCTTGGATTTCCCCTATCGATTCTGTGATGACATGGGCACCATTTTTACTCAGCATGGTAGATAGTCTTAATATTTGCATTATTAGAGTTATTAAAATTTTTATGCTTCTACGTGTGTTTAAGTAAATAAATTTTTTCAACTAATACGCACACACATATGTACCGCTTAGGGTATAATCGATACGGAAAGTTATAAAGAAATCGACGAAGCAGCGAAAGAGACGGAAAGCAAAGTCAAGACTAATCAATGGGCAATGGCGACTCAATATTATGCTTACACACAAAACATCATTTTGCAAAAAACTTACGACGTCGATTTCTACAATGTCCTCACAAAGAAAACTTTCGAGTCATTTTCCCACTACTGGTTCCCAGACACAAAACCGCTGGATAAGTCGCTCACGAACGAAGGTAAACACACTGAGAAAAATCATTTTTCATCAATTGTCGTTTTAGACATACATTGCCTGAGATACAATATTGTTTGTTAAATGTACAAAATTCATTATAAATATAAATGAGCGGTTTCGAAGAAATAGATATTTATATAATAATATGTTGCTTTCTCCAAATTCTTACAGAAAGAAATATTTCTTTGTTAATACAACTGAATGTCACTTTTCATTTCTGACTTCTGCATCGCTAGCAAATCAAATTTATGATTTGTTGGATTACCTACATAGTAGCATATCTAGTAGTATTCATTGCAGAAATGTCGTTACAACAACAAACTGAAAGCAACAAATCATTTGTTTCTATAAAGGAATTGTTCGCTGTCCTATATTATCGACCATTTGTTACGGATTTTGTTAAATTAGCAAAACTATTTTTCTCAGTGCAATTGTGTAATTCGAACTGCTGTATATGTGTGCCACTTTGTCACACTAAGTAATTTTTTATGAAGGCAGCGGATATACAGGGATGTATCAGTACCTAACGATACACATGAAACTCTCATACATGTGTAGATTAGGTTAAATTGACCAAAAATGTTTCCTACTATTTTATAAATAATCACGTAGACTTTTTACTTATTAATTGAAGAAGTTTGGCGAACGATTGTGTGTAATTATTTGCCTATCTTCTTTCGATAACTCAAAATAGTACGTATTTGTTTGCAAAATAGTAGAAAAATTTTCTGTTTGGTTTAACCTGATCTACACGTGCACGTGAGTTTTTTGTCATCGTCAACTCCTTTTATGAATACTTGTGAAAAGCAAAATAAAGAAGAAAAGTCGCAGTACTTATTTTCAAGGCGACCTGATAGTAAACACCTAATTTTGTTTACGAGTTCAATTGCAGAAGCTACAGGCCGATCCGATTCCAAAATGGAGACCTTCTCACTCGACAAATTGATGAATGGCCCGGTAAAAACTGCGCTCGATCTGCAAGTCACTCACGGCGTGCAGTCTTACTTGGTTTTCTTCTACTTGAAGGAGGATTTTATGAAACCCGCCACTCGCCAAGGTATCAAATACAAAACATGCTTACTGCGGAGCATCGTCGAGGCGAAAGTGAAAAGAAAAAAGAAATAATGAAAGAAGAGAGAGAAAAAGAAACCGACGTGGATTAATGACACATTGTTCTTGAGAGCGTGTGTGAGAAACTCGACCGTTACAAGAGTTACTGAATCAGTTCTAATGTAGAGACATACGAATCCGCAAAATTGTTCTATGTTTCGCACGGATGTTCCTATTTTAGTGGAAGATTAAACGAGCTATTCGTTTTAGTGGAGATGTTACTCGACGAGACCGACTTGCGCGTGTTCGTGTATACCGGACAACTGGACCTGATCGTTGACACGCCAGGTGAGTTGGAATGAGCAATCATGGAAATCTCCCAAACGCGATTTTTCACGGCCGAACACCGTGGAAAATCGGTGAAAAACTGATCGACCTATTGCACAGTAGGGTTAAATGAAATTTCATGTTCCAAAAAAGGCTATAGTCTAGAAATTTGAATCGATTTCGATGTTTTTTCTTTTTTTTAAATAAAAACTAATTAGAATATAAAACAACTTTGTCAAATCAGATTTTTGTGTTTTGTTCCTTTTCTTCTAAATCAGGCATAAGGAAATTAGATTTAAAGATTTTTTTCAATCAAAGAATTCCGACAAACATGCAGAAGCTCCGAACTTGTTACTTCAAAAACAATAATCAATAAACAAATTAATAACATAATAATAATTTAGTCTTACTTAATTCGGTAGCTTTCATTTATTAAAATTAGATACTATTTCAAGCAATTTCGTTTGCTAAGTTAAGATAAGATTTAGTGAGACAAATCAATATCTGTGTGCTTGATGTTAAATTAGATGAGATATGAAATGAATTATTTACTGTTTGATTAAAAAAATCCCTTCCTCAATCTAACACAGAACGGTTCTTCATGTTCTTCTTCATGTTCCCTTCTTCTGATTTAGAAGAAGGGAAGCAAGAATAAAGCAAAGAACAAAAATCTAACTGGACAAAGTTGTTCTTAATTTCATTAACTTTCACTAAAAAAAGCATCGAAATCAGTCCAAGTTTCGGAGCCTTTTTTTGTGTGTGAAACATAAAGCTTCATTTGACTCCACTGTGTGTCGCCTGTCATGTATCGCCGTTTCGTCGCGCTGTTTTCCTACCGCTTTCGTATAATCCCCCGCGTTACAGGCACTCTCCAATGGGTGGAAAAGCTAAAGTGGAAAAAGGCCAACACCTGGAAAAACGCGGTCAGATATCCGCTCGTCGTCAACGACATCATCGAGGGCTACGTAAAGTCTCAAGATAAATTCAGCGTGTATTGGATCAACAGAGCCGGACATATGGTACGCACGTACATATGCGAAGCACTTTCTCTTTTATTATTTGCGCCCGTTCGGCATCTATTAGCCGCCAACCATACTTGGGAGATCAATTCATCGCGAGGGGAATCCTAAATCAAGATGCGCGCGTTAGATATTCGTCGCCGCTACGGAGCTATTAATTCTCATACTTATGCAACATGAATTTCATTAGAGTCATAAATTTTCATGCGTGTGATGTCCAGTTTCGAAGTAACACGCACAACACGGTCACGCATGATTTAGCACTGTTGAATCACTTCGTGAAATTTGCGAGATTTCGCTCAAGTACGAAGTTCTATATATACTCGTTTATTTCGCAAACTTTTCTTTAATTACATTTACGTTTATTTAATTTATTTAAAAGATCACATATATTGCGCAGGTGCCAAAGGACAATCCAGCAGCTATGAAGGGAATACTATTCGACTTGACAAACGAACTTGAGCTTCCCACTGTATGACCACAAACTGATTCATTTTTTTATACAAAGTAGATACTATAAATGCGCACTACTGCGCGCTATTTGTCCCTCAAATGTTTCTTAAATAATATCGCATTCAAGTATCCACAAACTTGCACGCCATCTAATCAAGTCTTACGCAATGCATATAGACGCAATGCATATAGTCGTATTGATTTCATGTACACATAAAAATTAATAAACCCGTCACCTGAAATCTTTATTTTCGACTCACCGATTACCGGAAACTCAAGATTGCCCACGTTTTGCATTCTGAAACGAAAAATATAACATCGTCGATTAGTTACAAGACTTACTGGCTTAAAAAAATACTTGTAGATATAAGAGTATTAACCTTTTATGATTTTTTTTTAACTCGACAACTATATCTCAGTTTTTGATCGCAAAGTATTAAAAGAATACCAGAGTACAGGAAGTCTGTAAACCTGTCTTTGCACCAATCCTGTTCGACCTGAACCGGATCCTCCGGTATAACATCCACGTCCGTCAAAACTGCATTTCTCTGCAACCACACCTACTGATCACAGGTTCAGCCAGATCTGAAACAAAAAGTAAATTTCCCGGTCAGTTATATCGATAAGTGTCAATACATCGAGGATATAGGGGCACGGGTCTGTATATTTCTTTTGTGAGTTAATAAACACGAAGAATGGTATGGATCCTTCTGTATCTCTCAAATACTGTCATTGTTTATCATTGACAATCACGTGTTCGAAGTGCCGCCTTTCAATCGATTCGGAAAAATCGAGAGAATTACACGCACATCTGCCAATTTGTTTACTCTCGCGTCATCAACTGTTATGACCACCCGATAGTTGTCCGCACAGATAAGGTATAATGTCGTAATGACTAAACTAATAAGAATACGCGATCAGTTTTACATTTTTCTTAATAGATACTTAATGAAATTAGTAATACACAAAATTAACGTTTATGTCAAAATTTATCAGCGATCGAAAAATAATAAGAAATAAAATAATCAGTAAGTTTCAAAGATTCTCTAAAATTTTTGAGAAAATATTAAATATAAATATATTATTAATATTTCGCAATATTCAATCGTTAGGTAGTCAAATTGCAACATTTATGTTATTCTTCCTAAAGTCACGTGATTTTTAGCCGACAAAATGCGTGAAGATCGTTAGCTATTAATTAATTTAACACAAATATATTTCTATTCAACGTCCCTTTTTAAATGCAACGAATATAATTAAATCGACATCTCTCTTTGTTCGAGAGGCGACATAATCTATATTGTTATTTTAAAAATTTAACAAAAATAAGTCATCAGAAATCTCGCTAGCTTCGACGACGACAAATAAATGTCGTTGCTTTTGCGTCGGTCGCGAGGAAGTTCAACGAGGAGGAGGAAAAAGAGGAGTAGGAGGAGGAGGAGGAGGAGGAGGAGGAGAAAGAAGAAGAAGCTTCCAAGAAACCGTTTGGCCCCGATATAATTACCGCAACATTGTTTATATATTGGCGCGGTTACGGCCGGCGTGGGTGTTGAAACAGCATATGTGTAAACAGCAATAAAACATGTAGTGCGGTCCCGAATAGGTAACCTCCTCCCCACAAAGGAGCGAGAGGAAGAGAGTGAGCCAGGGAGTTCCCTGGAAAACCACGATGGGCGGGGTTGGACCAGCCTTCTAGAGATTCTCGTGTCAAATTAAACATCCTTCGTTACCTCGAGAACTGAATACGCCGACGTCTCGCTGGAGTCCGCGC
Source organism: Odontomachus brunneus (assembly GCF_010583005.1). NCBI lineage: Eukaryota > Metazoa > Arthropoda > Insecta > Hymenoptera > Formicidae > Odontomachus > Odontomachus brunneus. The sequence continues at coordinate 1,020,635 of NW_022639547.1, forward strand.
TTTTTCCTCGTCTCGATAATAAGGTCGCTACGACTCGCAACTTTGTTCTCTGTGCGACAACGATCCGAGTTATTTTTTTTTTTGCGTACTACAAGGAAGGAGAACAAAGAAAAAAAGTTTGAATAGTTGGTGGCTGTCGAATTACGACAACGCGCTGGAACCTTCCAGCCGCGTTTTGCCGCAAGTATAGAGGCGACGAGATAAACCGCATGAAATTCTACGTTCTTCGTGATTTCATTCAACAAATCTGCTTTGGTCCTTCGTCTCGGATGCTCAAAGAGATTCCCGATGCAACCGGACCTTGGTGATCCTCAGCTTCGAGGTTTCTTGGATGGCGCGAGGAACGGTGGGTGTCACGAGTCTTGGTGCGCTTTTCCTGTGAGCGAGGAAATACTCAGCAGAGCGTGCGCGATCAAGCATGTCTACGGGCTCGCGAACGTTGTTCCAGGGATGCTACGGGCCAACGCTTCCTGGCCGGCATTATGCCAAACGTCGTTCACCTGGACAACATCTGCGGTCGCCTGTAAGACGGCGCCGCGTTACGAAAAGCCCCCGTATTCGTACATCGCTCTGATAGCGATGGCCATTAATTCCACGCCGAAGCGGCGGCTGACTCTCTCCGGCATCTACAAGTTCATCATGGACCGGTTCCCGTACTACAGGGAAAACCGTCAAGGCTGGCAGAACAGCATTCGACACAATCTCAGTCTGAACGATTGTTTCGTAAAGATGCCGCGGGACAAGACCGGGACGGACAACGACGGAGAGGATGGTCGCTCGATCGGAAAGGGCAGCTATTGGACTTTGGATCCGTCCGCCAGCGAGATGTTCGAGCACGGTAATTACAGACGACGCAGAACAAGACGCCAGCAGCGGCTTCTCCCTCGAGAGAAGCAAGAGGAACCGTCGGTACGAGAAATCACTCACTTTTCGCAAAAGAGTGCATCAGAATATTGGTTAATACTAGTGTTGCTCCCGTGTAAAATACAGGATTATATATGCAAAATTGTGATATTCAATATTAAATTTTTCATGAACGGTACAGATAAATCGCGTGAAAATTTAACTATGAATGTGTCTTACCGCGTGATATAAGTGTTATCTCAAATAGCACAGAGAATTCAAAAAGAATTTCAAAAAGAAGTCGTATGTCATCAATTCTGAGTTCATTTTTAGATGCAAAAAGAATTCTTTTTGCATTTGAAGATGAACTCAGAATTGGTGACATACGATTGAATTTTTTTAATTTTTTTTTAATTCTCTGCGCTACCTGGGATGTTACATTTTTTTATAATTTTAAGCATTTTTTGGCTTAAGCAAATAAACTTCGTAATTTAAAAAATGAAAACGCTAAAAAATAACCGCTTAGCGTTTTAATTCTCAAAGCGCGTTTTGAGAAACACAAAGACGTGTCCACGACCGATTACGATATTAAGGCGCAGCTTTGTATGATTACAGGCCCAATTCTTTCCCGGACTGACGCAGTCCCACGAGAAACTTCAAGATACACAGCGTGTGGTTGTTGAAGTTAACGAAAAGAGCTTCAAGATGAAAGACGTAAAATGCACAGATTCCTCGGAACCTATTGCCAAAACTACTATCTTCAGCATCGACAATATCTTACGAAAGTCCACAAGGGAAACGCAAATCTAGTTTTTTGTAAAACTTGTAAAACAGTAATTTTTTACTTGTAAAACAATTATCATGACATTGTCGTATAATAATGATACTATTCTGACAGTGAACGCTTATATTAAACGTCCTCTCGTGATGCTAGTTTAGTTGCAGCCTTACATAGTATAATTTGTTCAGCGCTTTTCCCTGGTAAAAAAAAGTTGATAGAGAACGATTAAGAACGATAAAATTTCTATCAATTTGTATTGTTTTCTATAAGCTCTATCGTCCGCAAGCGTCAGTATTCGCGTCAGTATTCGCGAGATATAAATCCTATCGTATCTTATCTGGTTCTATAAGAATCAGGTTCTATTTGTATTATATAGAAAACTGACGATAGAGCGAAATTCTATTATTATCTATTGTTTTCTTTTGTATACGATAGAATACTATTTACATTTGTGAATTCACGAACCAAAATCCATATTCAAAACGATAGAAAACGATAGAACGATAGAATTTTATTCTATCATTCTCTATAAGCTTTTTTTACCAGAGTTATTCGCTTCCTGAAAATATTATTTATTGCGAGATACACGCATTCTCTGTTGCCGTTAGCTTTCAGACCATATATATATGAGCCATGTATTATTAAAGTGATATAAGTCTATTTTTTTGAGTTTCAAAACATTAAATGTTGATTGCATTTCGATTTATTGAAAAATTTTAACAAGTGTCAATAGTGTAATTTCGTGTTTTTGTAATTATAAATAGTTTAATTTATCAGGCATATACTTTTAACCCAACATTAACCGATGAAAATAAAAAGATTATATATTATTATGATATAATAATAATTTGATAGCTATTTGACAGATATTTGATAGCTATTTGACAGCTGTTTAACAGCTGTTTGACAGCTGTAGAGTAGTCATCTTGTTGTAATAAGATAGAGTGAAAAAGCAACTTCTCACTCTATCTTTAACTACTTTTAGCTTTACTCGACAGATGGCAGTAAATAAAGTCGAAGCTAGCAACTCAGATGAAAATACAGACATAACCTTCTCACTGTTTCGCTTTCAAAGTGGAGTGTGAAGATGATACGTACACCTTATAAAATACTATAAATCTTAACGTTATAGCTGTTTAAAATTTTATACCTATTATACTTATGTTATTCGTAAAATGGGAATGTGGAAATGTAATGCACTCTGGTGTTACAGCTAGAAACTAAACTGTGTGTTACATGTACACAGTACAGTGTATGCGCGTATGTATTGGAAAACGTCTTATATGTATAAAGTCCATTGATCCATAAGAATTAAATGAATTTCGAAACATCTAAAAAATAGTCAATCTTTTAAAAAAAAGAAAGAGAAAATTAAGGAAATTAAACGTTAATTTATCAATTGTCATTCGATCGTAGGACGTGGCTAAACAACATGGCAACCGGTGATAACAGAAAAGTTGCTCTGATAACAGGTATCACGGGACAAGTAAGTTAATTTTTGTTCCCAATTAAATAATTTATTCTATTTTTAAAGGCTCTATTTTTAAATTATAATCTTAATAAATTAATTTTATTATAATATTGTACTCTATAAAATAAAGCTAAATAAGGAGAAAAATTTTAACTAAACTTATAAAACTTATAACTAATGTAAATGATATAGTGACATCTGATTAAAAATTGAAATAATTTTTCCTTGATAAAAATACCAGAGAAATCAGTTTTGTTTTTACTGATCTTACTACATCTTGAGACGAAACAGAATTTTATATTATTTCCAATTGTTTACTCTGCTATAGGATGGTTCTTATTTAGCAGAGTTTTTATTGGAAAAAGGATACGATGTGCACGGCATTATCAGGCGAGCTAGTTCATTTAATACTGCTCGCATTCAGCATCTTTATGAAGATCCAAAATGCCATCGTCAAGGTAAAATGAAATTGCATTATGGTGACATGACTGATTCCAGTAGTTTGATCAAGGTTATTAGCCAGGTACAGCCAACAGAGATTTATAATCTTGCAGCCCAGAGTCATGTTATGGTTTGTACATTTATTAAATATATATATATATATATATGCATATACATATATAATATTATGTGTATATGCTAAACTGTAGAAATGATATGGCATTGCTATTGTTACAGGTAAGCTTTGAAGTAAGCGAGTATACCGCAGAAGTAGATGCAGTAGGAACTGTAAGATTATTAGATGCTATACGTATATGTGGCTTAGAAAAATCAATAAAATTTTATCATGCATCAACGTCTGAACTGTATGGTAAAGTGGTTTGTATTCCACAAAATGAGAAAACGCCGTTTTATCCACGTTCACCATATGGTAAATAATGCAAAGTTGAATTTACATCAAATAATGTGTAGAAGTATATTAGAAAGTATTTTTTTAATTTTAGCTTGCGCGAAATTGTATAGCTTTTGGATCGTTGTAAACTATAGAGAAGCCTACAACATGTTTGCATGTAACGGAATATTGTTCAATCACGAGAGCCCGCGAAGAGGAGAAAATTTTGTCACTAGAAAGATCACCAGGTCTATAGCAAAAATACAGCTTGGTCTATTGGATGTGCTTGAATTAGGAAATTTAGATGCAAAACGTGATTGGGGCCACGCCAAAGACTATGTAGAAGTTTGTAACTCTATTTTCACATTCACTACACAAATGAAATACTTTAAGTTTTCTATAATAATTTATATTTAACGTAGGCAATGTGGCTAATGCTTCAACAAGCAGAACCAGACGATTATGTTATAGCAACAGGAGAGATGCACAGCGTCAGAGAATTTATAGAAGTAGCATTCAATTATGTGGGTCGCACAATAAAATGGGAAGGCGAGGGTGTAAGTGAGATAGGACGAGATGAACAAACTGGGAAAATATTAGTTCGCGTGAACCCAAAATATTTTCGTCCAACTGAAGTGGTAAGATTATGTGTTAACTGTTAAGACGGAAATATCACATGTGTGTTTTACATTCAAATTGTGTGATATGTAAAAAAAACAGACCTATTTTCTGGCTTATACAGTCGATAGCATGATTCTTTTGCTTTGTTTTATAAAAAAACGAACTCGCGTGTCATGAGATCTCATATACGTGCGTATTCAAGATACTATTAATTCGCCCGAGTTATATATAGAACATAAAACTTAAAAATAAATTATATGTTCTATTTTACGATTGCTTCGAACAGGATACGCTTATGGGTGATGCGTCTAAGGCAAAAAGCAAATTTGGTTGGAAACCAACGATCACATTCGCAGTAAGTATAGGTTTTCTCATTGAATATTTAATATTTATATTTATTTGTATTTAATATTCCGCGCTAATTTAAAAATATATCATGGCTAAATTAATGTGTTTATTAATAATGCACATTGCAGGATCTTGTAAAAGATATGATGGAATCTGACTTGGAATTAATGCGAAAGAACCCAAACGCCTGAAAGCATCGTTTAATTTGTTGCACAACAAATTAAAAATACTGGATAATAAGTAATTATAAATGATTCTTAGTATAATATTTCTATAAGGGAACTAAATGCATTTCCATAAAGTATCTTTATTTTTATTATTATTTCCATAAAATATCAGTATTTAATACTTGAATGAGAACCTAACATGAATAAAACCGCCAGTTTCCAATGATACCTGATATGAGTCTAGCTTGAGGTGGGCGCGAGAAGGGTGAGTAAGTACGATTTTGTTACAAGTGCAAATGAAGATTATTAATAAATAATAGAAAAAAATTTAACATTTATTTCGCACCTATAGACCTCAATAATGTTTTTTGTATTGTTGCTTTGACTCTTGATTGTCAATTATACATACCTTATTAACTTCTGCAATAAAATGCAGCATCATAGAGAGAAGTTCGAGAGACATACCAGTAACAGTTTTTTGAGCTGCTTTTCTCAAGTCGTGTGTGGTGCTCCCTGAAATCATAGATATAAAGTATATCAGTTACATTTGTCAATACTATCGTTGAATTATAACTTGTAATCTTTTGCTATGCATTATATACACATTAATAACTGACAAGATGCACTAGCAGAGAGAAACTCGAGAGCCGTCTACCGTAACGGTTTCTTGAGAGGCATCTTTCCCGCGTCATAACCCTGAAAAAATAGATACAAAATATATCAGCCACGTGTACTTGTCAACGCTATCATTAAACTATAACATGTCCTTTATAATTTTCAATTTTTAATACCTAATCGGGAAAGACGGGATTTATAAACGCTTAAAGAGTGTGGGCACCCAAAAAGACGTATTAAATTTCGAATCCTCCTTCTCTCTCTTTCTTGTGAGCTGAGGTAGGCATTCCATTGACCAGTAAGTTTCGAATTCGCTACCATTGCGCCACCATTATTGCGATTCTAAGATCGATATTATTAATCGAATCTTTATCGATACCTCGTAACGAAATCGTATCATCATATGGATCTTTTATTTGAAGGAAATTGCGCGATGCAAACGTCAGATATAGAGCTAGAATAAAATTTATACCTGACATTTCTATTTGACATTTCATTCGAGCCATCTGTATCCACAATCCGTATGTATCGATACTTCGACAATCGCAATGGTCAACTTATTTTATCTGTACCATAAGCGACGCCCATGTAATACGCGTGATCAGTGGAAGTCACAGATGTCTAAACTAGTAGTCTGTTCTTTTCAGCTGCACTGCTGAACTGCAATAAGTTAGAGTGAGAAAACATAGACTTGTCTCACTTTAACTTATTGCATCAGTTCAGCAGTGCAGCTGAAAAGAATAGACCATGTATTACTAATAGGCTATCTAAAAGCGTATAACGGCTTGTATCCGATAGAGTTTCCGGTGTATGCGAGAAAATGGCCGCTACCGTCATATATTTTCACTACGTTTAGTCATAAAATTTTTTTGTTGTAAATGAGCAGAGCAAATAACGTCCAATACCATCTATTTTTTTGTTACGACATTTTTTGATGCAATAAGATGCTGGCATTTTTGGTTTTACGACAGTAATTTAATGGCCACGCTGACTCAATTGTACGTGTAAGTACTCACACATTGCACACTCAACGTCACACACACAGGACCGCCGCCATTTTCTCGCATGCAACCGGAAACCATACGTGACACACGTTCAAAATTCTTGTTAGCAATCTAGTTTCGTATAGACATCTGTGGTGAAAGCGGAGTCTTTTCTCTCACTTTCTATCTCTCTCTTCTCGATTGCAAGATTGTAAACAATTTAAACAGAGGCAGGATTAAGAGAAGAATGCGATTGATATGGGTCGACGAGAGGTATGCACTTTGCTTACTGATCCTGCAGGTGAAATTAACAAACTCGCGGACGTCTTGGAGATTAAACGCTGCTGACAAAGTCGTGAAAACAGACTTCGTAAGCGCGGTCGAGGACGATCCGATCTTCGATATCCTGACTAACAATGTGGTTACCGGCAACGGCCAAGGCTGGAGCAAGACCGCAACGGGGGAAAAGCATGAGAAAGTACAAATATACTGCCAAGAATGTAAAGGCTTCGTTGGTCACCAAGAGAGGTAAAGTTAATCATGCTATTATCGCCAGATTAGATCGTCAGGTTATAAAATGATATCCATAGATCACGTTTTTTCTGTAGCTGCGTTTTCTGTGCCTTTTTTCTCGATTTCTCTCTCTCTTCCCCCTTTCTTCTATGATATCCAGGTTATTGTGCTAATTTGATTTTCAATCCAATAAGTATAATATGGCACAGAAAAGAAAAACAGACCCTGTGTGCTTTAATTACCTGCTGTCTGGAATATGTTGTTTGTATGATCATTTTCATGCACTTTCTGAGAATTGTTGAACATTTATATTACAGCATCTGTGTGCCAACCTACTGCTTAAAATAGATGACCAAGAAAAATGCAATAAATGAGATCACTTGTAGTTAACTACACTGTGCTTGTGTATTGCTGTTACTTATTATTAAATTGTATCTCCTTATTCCAGTTTCTTTGTGCTTTTAATTTGATATTATTTTGTGTATTGACGTTTTTGCATAGATTTCTCAATTTTATCACACAAGCACTACTATTTATGTCACATAATTTTCTTTTTTTTTCTGTAGTTAACATTTTGTGTGTGGCTTGCTGTTCATTCAGTGTTAAAACAGCCTTAACTTTGGTCCCCTTGGCAGACGACTTTCGTCGTACATGTTGAAGAATACACAAAATATCAGCGAGTCTTTTCCCCTGCCTTCACAAGTGTCAAACGAACAAGTGACATGTGCTTCTGGTCAACAATGCGACAACATAATATTGGATTGTGGTAAACCAGTCAACTTCACGTACTATGACAATTTGATTGGTGTGGTAAACAGAAACAAACATCCAGTGATACCAGAGCCAAATGTAGCATTAATGTTTAAAAAGAATGGTGGCAGGACCATTGATGTTGATATTGACTTGTTAGAGAGGCGCTTAAAGAAAGCAAAGCGAGAGGTATTTATTGTTAATATAATTTACATATTTTTTTATTTTTATTTTATTCATTTATATGAATTCGAAAATACTGCCTATTTCTATATTGTAATTATTATTTAAAAAGTGTCTCTCTGTTAAAAGGCACATCTGTGTCTCTCATTTTTCTCCTTATATATTTCTCTTTAAAAATTTACAGAAACCGAAATCTGTCCAGCTATATAATCAGATAGGAAATTTCTGGCGTATAAAGGGCGATGCACAAAAGTCGATCGAATGTTTTCGCAGAGCACTCGCCGTGTCACCGCATAATGCAGAGGTGCTCTTAAACTTGGCTAGAGTATTGCTGGTACAGCATTACTTGGATGACGCAACATATTTAGCCAGACGGTCCCTAGAATTGCAACCTCCAGATCGCAATGCGTGGGAACAATATCTTACACTTGGACAAATATTCAAAGTGAGTAGCGTAACGTAATTGATAATACAATAGCAGCATTGTTATGCCAGATATAAAAAGAACGTAATAATGTAGTATTGAGTACGGCAACAGTCACTGTTGAAGCAACTAAATAAAAAACTCGAGATCCTGAGTATTCGAAAGCGCGTCTTTTAGATTCGTTTTTTCTCGGATTATAGGCATACGGACATTTTCAAGAAGCAGCTGTACATTTGCGTCACGCGCTAGAGTTAAAACCAGATCTATCTGATGCTGCTGATGCATTGAAGGAAGTAGAGTCACTACCGGCTACAAGTATACATTTCTACACGTTGTTAATTATCGTCTGTTTGGTACGTAACTAATTCAACACGCATGGTGTCCAGCTTCTATTGTTGCAATATCTATAACATCTACAGCAATGTTCATTGATGCTTTCAATATCATTCTCAAATATTTTTTTAATAAATTACTATCTAAACTTTTAATAAATTACTATCTAAACGTTTTTTTCATAAAGGAGCTACTTTTAACTATTTTTTGTAAAGATTTAGGAAGCGACAGTGATCATTGATGTGTTCATTGTTATCTTAGGTAGTCGGTGTACTGTTGGTTATATTAAACAATGTAGAATGCGACGAGGATTCAGCTCTAGTCAGTGGGCAGCGTAAACATTTCAGTCGTGCTATGGCTATGCGCAGCTTGCGTCTCAACGTTGCACGCAACAAACGCTGTTGATTATGATTCGTTAATGGCGAGCCAGTCGCTCGTACATGTGATAGAATAACTTTTGATGCCATAACAATTTATCTCCTTGCAAAGTATTATTTGTAATATGATTCGTAATGATTCTTGGAATGCACTACCTATTTGTTATGTATCTGCGGAGAAAAATATATGGAAAAATATACAAGAACTTCACTGTTACTTCAAGTTGTTCGCTGAAAATCCCATGACCTTTATCTTCATTATATTCATTCATTCATATACGTATATATAATCGGGATAAAACTATCAGCGCAGATAATCACGAAGCAAGAAATCGAAATACCTGAAACAAGTGTCGAAAAAGGATACAGGATGTTATTACCATGAGCGAGTAATCGTTGGACTAAGCTTTCCTCAGTAACTTTCTCTAGTTAGAAATCACAACTATAACTTAATTTTGTATATTAGACTTTTCTATCGAGAGCCAGTTGGAAGAAAATTTCGATAAATTTCAACTTAAATCCGATATTTATTCTTGTAGTAGTGTTTACAGAAAATAAAAAATATGGAATGTAATTATCATAATTACAATGATTCTCTTTTAGTTGCTATCGTGTGTGTGTATATATATATATATATATATATATATATATATACCGCGTGTTTATATATATATATATATATATATATATATATATATATATATATATATATATATATATATATAAACACGCGGTATATTATAACAATTTCCTCAGTTACCACAAACAGAACACTGGAATAGATATAAGCGAATCTTTAATTTGATCTTCCATGTATATCGGTTTGTAACGCAATTCTGTATTTGTAAGTAGTATATTCATATGTTATATATTAGAACTAAAAGTGTGTCTCAATATATGCTTGTGGGACATCCCAAGAAAAGCGTGAAACAGCAGCAGAATTATTCTGTTAAGGCTCCTTAATATTTTAATTTTTCGACAGGCATCTTGCGCCTCAGATAATGAAGCCTTTGTTTTAGTTTCATTTTGTTTCCAATATATTGCCTCAATTCAAATAATAATCTAATCCCAAATATATCTTAGCAATTGTTCCTATGATAGAAATTTAACTACGACACAAAGTTCTTCTAAACATTTAAATTATCATATTATCTATTACATCTATTTATTATATTTTACTTTTATTAAACAATATCTTCTTATATATGATATGACAGTATCTACCCATATTTCTTAAAATTTGTTTACGTTTGACGTATTTTCAATAGCTCTTTAATTATAAATCTTCACTAATATCTTTATACAATTTATCCACATGACATATTTTCCGCTGTCAGTTCGCACTTTTTTGGGACATTTTCTACAAGAGATAATTCTCTCCAAGTTGTTGAAAAAGAAACAATATGTAACGCGATCGCGTCTAAACATTCATTCAACAAGATTCACGCTAATATTAATGTTTAACAAGGCTATTCTAAATTTTATATTAAAATTTAGCAGAGTAATACAAATAACATTGTACAGTTTATGATCTAATTAATGCGCATCATAGACAGTAATATTCTATCTAATTTTTGCCGCGAAGGCAATTATTTTTCATCACATCAAATTTTTACATATATCGATCAGATTTTTTGTCAATAGCTTACGCATCATGCTCATAAGATATGTAAATGTAAAGTAATTGCTGCAAATATTTGTAATTCAAAAGAAGTAAAAATCCTAGACATTTATTTATATTGCTTATATGCAATGAGAAATTAGAACATATCTTTATTATTTTTGTTGGATATAAAACTTTAATTATTCTGCTGCAAAATCCAATATATATGATCTGATGAAAATTTTCCTCGTTTAATTTCTCGATATTGAATTTCTTAACCCGTTTTCGTTATAAAAAAATAAATATGTGTTCTAAAATCCATAGAGAGAAAAATACAAAATATATATTCTATAATATATAGTTAAATTTTCTCCCTACATATGTATACAATTAGGCTTTTTTTACACAAATTATTAGTAGTATATTGCTTTTGTGTGATTAATAGATAATTAATATATCTTAAATGATAAACTAAGAAATACCTTTGAAAAAAAAGAATTGAAAGATTTAAAATACTAGTAACTTGATCTCAACAAATGAGAATTTATACGAAAATTCAATTTGTACAGAGGGAGTTCGATTGTATTAAGATTGAACAAAAAACTTTACGAACATCCAGTGTACGAGAGGGAAATATATATATATATATATATATATATATAGAGTAGGCTCTGTAATATTTACAAAGACTGAAATCGTTAGCTAACAGGCCAAATGTTATATTTAATATACACTGAAGATATATTGCACCATGCTTCTAAGGATAATTCATAAAAAATTATCTGCACAGTAAAATAATTAATTGATATTTAAAAAAATCATTGAATATCAGATTAAAGTTAATAATCTACTTAAACTCCAGTTGTAATCTATAAAAGTAATTAATCTCTGCTTTGTACACACACATACACACATAATTTATAGTTAATACTGCATTGACAGTGGATGACTGTCTAATAAAAAGACAGTATTATATTGCTCGACCTGTCGAACAAGCATGCAACGTTCAATCCATGAAACAAATTCTTTATAAGTCAGGTCTGCCCTAAAATATTCATTAGAAATACTTATTTCATATTCCGTTTGAATATTAAGAATTTGAATGATCATTTTCACATATTTTTAAGTCAAATTTCTGTGAACGTTGGAAAGGATCGGTAAATCGAATATTATGCCGCATTCGTCCAAATATTAATATAGTGTTGCATCAATTATTATAATTTGCCTCGAATTTGTTTCCAATTCGTTGAACAAATCAACGTGCAAGGCACTAAATGCATCTGATATTGACATTTACATGTACAAGAAATCATGTCACATTATTCAAATACACTGGATGTCCGAAAATAATATTAAGAGTTCTCAAGTAGCATTTATAAGTACAATACTATTACACAGGGTGCTACACAATCACAGAACAATCGGGAAGGAATGCTTCTTCTGGAGAAGAATGAATCAAGTTTGGAAAACTCTCTAAGAGTCTCGTATGTAAGAGAGCCATCGCTTTTCATGAAAAAATATTATCCCCTTCACCATTGCTACTATAATTTTCGTCACGCACTGTATAGTATAGTAAATATACATCAAACTTTTCTCTGCTATTCACAAAAGACGTCCTTCCTCCTATAATTATCTTTGACGTCTCGAGCTGTGCATTTAAGATATATGAATGCACACATTAATTAATATAGAATTACGGTATAGCATAATTCATTTGACAGTAACGATAATTCAACAATATCTTATGAGCAAACTGCCCTGTATGTATAACCTAAATTCTTACAGCACGGCTATTTCAGATGTTGCTATGTATATATTACATGTATTACGTTATATACATATGTCTGGAAAATTAAAATTGCACCCAACTGGCATTGGCCACTGTGGGTGCGGGTGCCGACGCTGTCTGCGAAGCACTGGCAAACTCGCCCCATTCTGAACCCGTAGTACCTTGACTTTGACTTTGCGGTGGTTTGTGTGCTGGTGAGGAAGTTGGAGTTTTCGCTGGTGGTGGTGCGATCTTGACGCCACCAGGTGGAGGTGGCAAACCCATGGCTGGATTGGTACGTTGTCTCGCTTTGGATGAAACCTCACTGCCATCTTTTTTCTAAGTATAGAAAAATTATTGCAAATTTAAAATTGTTTTGTATCCAAAAGAGCAATCAATGGAGTGGGACAATAAGAATATTACTGTTGAAAAATTATTACAAACTGATGTGCTATTCTGTATAGCATAGAAAGTAAAATTACTATTCGTGGTTCTATCATCAACAAGGACAAGAATTTGATACATAATATAGCACTTACAGTGATCTTCATGTTAATCTTGATAGTTTCACCTTCCTTGAACCTGAGATCCAATTCTTGCTTTGGCTTCTCCTTTTCTTTCTCAATTTGTTCCCGATTCTTCAACCTTTTGAAGTGATCTTGAAGAGCAACATTCAAATCGAAACTATCAGACCTATCTAAGAAACCGATACCAATAAAAGCAGACCGCCCATTGTCATCTTGAATTCTTAGGACAAAATATCGAGAGGAATCAGTGACTGTCTCTACAGCTATTCCAGGATACTGCTCAATCGGGCATTTTGCAAACAGCTCGCCCGTAATCTTGTCCTCTAGCTTTATGGTTACATTATCCCCTTCTGATACCAGTCGCATGCGACCAGTCCACGAAGGTTCCTGCAAGTTCCAGTCAGCTGCCCTGCAATGTATCGTTGACGAAGTCTCCGCCATCCGTGCAATTGAGCAAAGACGAGAAATTTATCTTTCGATCTCACTTAGCATTAGACATATTCAAGCAGTTACGGTAGTCCCGGCCGAGAAAGAAACTACGGAACCATTTCGCGTTTGACACATCGGGATGCGTTTACAACATATTGAACAGCCGCGATACGTCACGTCAAAAACGTTCGTCCTTACCGATAACCCCTGTTGGTTGACCTTGGCGGAATTTTGAAGACGAAAACCTCGGACTTCACCAGCAGGACTCTCTCATACGTTTCCATCGTGCTCGCTGACAACTTTCACAACGTAAGGATAAGCACGAGCAGCTCTCGCGAAGCTGCTGTTCGAAAGCGTTTCGTTTATGTGTATTTTATGACGAATGTCCGCCGTGATTTGATAACTTTATCTTGAGTCACGCCTCCAGTCCCACTCCGTCTATCGTCCCTTCCACGATTGTCCACAGATTAATCATACATAGACCGGCTAGTCGTCGCCTTTCGCGTGCAGCCAAAGGAAGTGACTTATCGATAGATACGCGATTTGGGGCCGATTTTTTCAACTTCATAGTAAGCTAACAATTGAATCATACGTCTGATTCTTTGTCTGATTTGAAGAAACAAAGACAAATATATGATTTAACTATTATGCACGCGTTTCTATCAATTAAATCTAAACTAAAATTTAAGTTTTTGCCTGAATAGAATTTGAACACAAATGAATCGATAGAAACGAACATCAGTTTTACAAGAGGTTAGAAAAATCGGCCCTAGGAAAAAACGTTGAAGATCGATTCATCAGTATCTATAAAATTTTCAACAATAAGAGAATTACGCAATAAATTCAGTCTCCTTTCTGTAGAGAACGTTTAAATTTAAGACGAATTTATTCATTAACAAGGTAAAATTATTCTGAATAAATTGCACATGTTGTTATCCAAAAACCGCATAGGCGAAATTGGAAATGATAGGTAAACCGCGTTAACCTCTTTTCTCCTTAAATATTGTATGATTTTATGACAAATCGTATACAAAGTTATTGTAGTGATGTGAGCATAGTGAAATAAGATACAGATACTTGTAGGATCTAAAAAAAAAAATCATGATGCTACTACACATATCTCACTAAAAAATCATTCAAGTAATCAACATAACGTTAATTTACATACCGAGCTGAAATTCTCCATCGACATCACGTACATTTTCCCAGCTTTTATTTGACACGGCCTGCTAGTACGCATTAACATGAATTTTAACAGTCGCTTAGATCTCATTGAGATCCTGTACCAGTCGCAATTGTAACTATTGATATATTTTTGTCGTCAGTTAACGCAAGTTTTGAATTCGGTACTCGCCATGAAATTGTTGATTGATGACGTTAGAAATGAAAAGATACGTTGCAAAATGTGTAGAAATAAAAAGATATATCCATGAAATGACCTTGACAGCACCGGACGTGGCGAGCACGTCGCTACGACGTAATAACGTCGTAACGACGTGCTTGTAACGTTCTTGACACGTCTGTGCAGACAAGAGACACTTGCAATCATTCGAGCGGACGTGTAAAATAATCCGAACACATTCTAACGATCAGTAGACAAAAATTAACGTGACCTAACTTTCTTCGTGAAGAAAGTTCTTTCTTTCGTCATGTTAATTCGACTATTATTTATCGATTGTTAGAACAAAAGTATCAGAACTATCTTACATATCCGCTCGATCGATTGCGAGTGTCACTTTATGGATATATCATTTTAATTCCATGTATTTTGTAGGAAATTGGAGCGTACATTCTCTCTGATGTCTTCAATCAAGATGGCCGTGGCGAAGGACCAAGAGCCTTAAATAATAGTGAATAAATATACGTACATTGCTCCGTGAAGTCTGTCACTTTGGTCGAGCAATCGTTGACACGTCCAACTTAGATAATAAATGTGTAACAATTGAGCCGTGCTAGCGGCAATAATTCTGATAATTTCATCAAATTGAACGTCCACTATTATCAACTTGAACACAGTACACAACATGATCAAACATATCAAATGAATATATACAGCACCCAAAATTATTGAATACTTACTTCAGCCGCGCTGAAACTCAAGCATATGACCACATTTCCTAACAGAAAAAGGTAGGATGTTGCGTAAGCGAATGAAAGCAGTTCGGAAAATCTTGATGTAAAATGATAAAACAGTTGTGTTAGTCTATAGATAAGCAAGTCTGGTACAATCAGGCTACCTTAATTTAAATGTGAAATTTCAGTGGAGCTATTCGATCTTCGCGTACAATGTTGGGTCTGTGAAACTTGAACAAATATTTGATTGTTCATCAATTTTTATAAAGATCTAGAAAGATTTAAAAATAGCGCAAGTCTGTTTACAGATTTTGATTTTATTGCGCTATCTTATAGCTAAGGTTTTTCTACATCTCTGAAAAGAAATGTGTCTTAAAATATCAATTTTCACCGAAGTTACGGTGATTCAAAGTTGCTCAGCTCTAACAGACTTAGATCGACATTCTAAAATGTATAATTGTACGCGAAGGGTTAAATTGCTCCGGAGCTCATAAATGTCGTACGAAAATTATATAAAGTACAGTCATCCCTGTTTATTTGCCTCATTATTCGAAGCTGTCGAAATCCGAATAACTTGCAATTGTTACTTGATAAATCAAATGTATAGAAAAATAAGGGAAAGAAAACTTTCCTCGAGAATGCGAGATAAGTGTGCATAACTAAAGAGTACATCCAAGTGACACTAACTTGAGCACGTATTTGTGCAATCTGATACAGTCAATTATTTTATGATATTGTTCGTCGTTCACAATGTCCGGCTCAGAGGTCGCAAAATCCGAGCCTTGTATGCGCGTCATGTCGTACCTATTTAAACGAAAACGCAACCTCAGAAGAATTTTCTTCAAGCGACTTGTTGGCGAGAGAGCGACTTACTGTATGATCTCAAACAACGCGCAGGCATGCTGGATGCAAAGTATAAACAACGTGTCGATCGCGATCGGCACTGCCACTATGTAGAATACGCTGATGAAGGCGTGAAGCATCAGCAGACTGAAGTATTTGTCCACATCGCAAACGTGCTCTAAACGATAAAGGAATCTGGCCGTGTAGGTCACATTCATCGGTAGAAGTTCGTATGTCCAGCTGACGACGAGCGGCGTCGTACAATAAAAGAGCCACACCAAGTAAAAAACCACTAGAATCAGTCACTTCTTATTGTCATGATATCGCTAGGAAAGTTGTTGTCACGCAATTTGGTTCGAGATATAATTCGATCAAATCGAGAAGGCGACGTTGAGAAGTAACATCGATCTCGTGGCTCTTTCGCGTTTCTAAGCACACAAGCAGACATTCCCGATCGTTATAAGACGAGATAAACTTACACGCGTATCTTATCGTGTAGGTTTTGCTTTGTTCCGCGTAGCTCCGCAATATTTCATTACGTGGACCCACTTGGATTATCTTCCAGGTCTCCTCGACCTGCTCCAGAAGCTCCCTCATCTGTAGCTCGAAGAATTCGTTCGGTTTACGATCACAGAATGCCTGGCAGGCTGTAATGTTTGACAGCGGAACATAATGAACGGACTTTATACTTATTAAAGAAATAGTTGATCAGTTTTACGAAGATCAGACTGTTCACCAGCAACGGCGATGTGTTCTCCATGATGATGCTCAGATCTGTTATGCCGGTTATCAGACCCCAGCCCTGCGGACAAAATTCGAAACAAGCGGTTAATTTCGATTCTAACGTTCCGTCGTACGTATCCGCATCGTAAACACCTCCAAAAGTGTCAAACTGCCAGTGAAGAATAACGTGATACCGAGCATCACGTTACCTTCCAGACGCGATTGATACGGCCATTGACCGACGATGGACAGGAATAGTTTGTTGAGATAATAGTAGCGA
Source organism: Odontomachus brunneus (assembly GCF_010583005.1). Taxonomy (NCBI): domain Eukaryota; kingdom Metazoa; phylum Arthropoda; class Insecta; order Hymenoptera; family Formicidae; genus Odontomachus; species Odontomachus brunneus. Next base: position 1,038,122 of record NW_022639547.1, read on the forward strand.
TTGTCGTAGAAAGACATTTTCTACCGGACTTTCAAAGAAATACTGCGAAACAAACGGATATCTCGTCCAATATTCACACCTAATCGGAGTCTATTACATATTCCCTTAGGAACAGTATCGAAAGGAGAACAATTTGTAGTAGCGCGACACGACGGTGAAGTGCGCGAATTGTAAATTGTACTATTCCGCCAATACGATGTATTACATATTCATACGTAATGGACTATATTTGTTTCAACGTGCAGCTCTCTGTAATCAGTAAAGCACAGCTGCAATCAACTTTGTACACTCGAAACTTTGTTTCACGAGTCAAACAAAGTTTCAAATGTACAGAAAAGGAGACGTTTGCGAGATCGGAGACAAATAATTTTGGGAGAGAGGTAAAGCGGACATTATTATAAATACCAATTATTATATTTACATCACGTCCGATAAAGTACACAAGCATCGTGTTCACATCTTTATGCCGTCCTCCTATGCCGTCTCTGATATCTGTTCTACGTGCGATTTTCGCTTGTGTCGCTTGTATGTGGGCACAGTTAGTATTCTTTCACGCGTGGGGGCTGTGCGCTCGAGCTTACGTCGTTCTTTTTTACTATGTTTCTTCATAGCTAACATATAGTCCGGCACATGACATCCAGACGCACGCATAACTGTCGCGATACTAGACAAAGAAATACATTCCATATTATTGCTACTTTATTCGCGAATATAATTGTAAATTATGTGTGTGCCAATAAACTAATAGATGTTTTTTTGTAAAAAGACTTTTGTAAAAAAAATTGTTAAGATAAAAATAGTAGCACTTTAAAACAGGAACACATTTATCGACTGTGATAATTTCGCCTGTGTACAAAGAGAAGTAAAACAACACGCACCTCCTTAAATTCGCCGTATCTTGTTGGGTAAAAAATGTTATTGCTTTTCCTTTGTGACCAGCACGACCGGTGCGACCTGTTTTGATATAAATAAATATCTAAGTGATAAAAAGAAGAGACTTGAAGAGTTTATCTTCAAAAAACAGAGCAGTTTCGTTTTAAAGTTACTTATTCACATTCAGCGCATACCTATCCTGTGGATATAAGAAATGGCGGACGGTGGGAAGTCATAATTCACAACAAGATTTACTCCTTTAAAGTCTATGCCTCTACCCATGAGCTCTGTGCAAATTAACACCCAAATTTTACCTTCTCTAAAGCAACGCACGATATTATCTCGCTGAAAAAAAATATGATTATGAATCAACATTTATATAATTTCAACTAGATAATTCTCTGAAAGAACTTCTTAGCATACTTGTGTTAATGTTCTATCGGCGTGAATAACATCCACATTAATTCCATCGTAAATGAGTTCATTGAAGAGTTCTTGAGCTCGCTCTTTGCTCTGCACAAACACCAAGACAGGTGGTGCTAGACCCTGTGATAATAATTATTTTAAAGCGTCATGTGTGTAAAGCATTGTAACTGAACTTAATTAATCTGAAACATACTTTCTGAGTAATATTTCTAAATGCTACCAACTTGCCCCTTTCACTACCAACGAATACAAGTTCTTGTTCCACCAAATCTGTAGCCGCATTCCTATGAAATATATCCAGGAGAAATATACTTGTTAATACATTCACATATTTCTTTCATAAAATCTGCTAATGACATGCACCTTTGTCCAACCGTTATTGTTATTAGCCCTTTCATATTACGACGACACCATCTCGATACTGTGGGTGTATTTGTTGCACTAAACATACCACGATGTAGATTCTCATTGGTACAAGCTCTTGTAATCTCATCTAATTGCTCTTTAAATCCGCGTATGCCATCTTCAAAGAGTTTATCAGCTTCATCCACAATCAACCATTCTACACTGTAAATGTCGAAAAAGAATTCTTGAATCTAAACTTATAGTTGCTCAATCATGTATAATAAATTGTAAAAAACTTACTTATTCAATGAAATAGCTGGAGGATCCTGATTCAGAAGAAAAACCAGTCGTTTTGGTGTAGTTACCAAAATATCTGAAATACAAGCAAATTTTAGAGAAAAGCTATTTTTACTGAAACATTTATCATTACATACCATATTTTTGTGAACTTGATGGTCCATATTTGGTAAGAGCTTGATTAGTTTTGTTAATTATGTGAATCCTAAAGTCACAACCATCACTCAATCTCAGGCACTCTCTATATGTTTGCTTGGCCAATTCTCTTGTTGGACTTAAAATGACAGCACGGAAACCTTTCTTCTGTGGCCCACGTAGGCTGTAAATTATGGGTAGCAGAAATGCTGCAGTCTTTCCTGATCCTGTTGGAGCACAAGCCAGTATTTGTCTACCCTGTTAATTATAAATTGAGAACAAAATTAGACATCTGCAACTTCAATTAAAACTTATTAAAACAAATCCTTTACCTCTAACAAAACTGGCATTGCTTGCATTTGTATTGGTGTTGGATAATTATAGTTACATGTTTTCAGATTATTTATCAAATTTTCTGGTACTCGATAGTTTGTTTTCAATTCCTCAAAATCTGTTATTAATTTAGGCACATGACTACCTGTGACTGAAATACGATTCAGATTCCTCAGATGATTTATCTAAAAAGAAATGAAAAATATTTTATGTACTTTGTGAGAGTTCATTCTCACAGATATAATTGGGTAAAATTCAAACCTTTTCCTGTTCTAACTTGAGCATTTTATCAGCAGTTGCAATCTTTTTACGTTTTTTAAAAGCTGAAACATTTCCATCTTTCGGTATTGACAGTCCATTCAGCAGAGTTAACTCATCAATGTCTTCATCCTCATCTTCCAAATGTTTTCTTTTCGCATTACTTTCTTCATTGAGCTTTAATACTTGCTCTTGTGTATGTGTCTTTGTTTCCTTTATAGATGTATTACTCGCGGTAGATTTTACCATCTGCAAGAGAAAAGAATACTGAGAAACAATGAAAATATATAAAATTTACATCCAAAAGTAGACGGAGTGAACAGTAATTACTTGAAATCTTTCCGCGTCATGTCGAAAACGCTTCTTGTCAAATTTCACACCAGCTGCAAGTTTTTTGAAAAGATCATGAGCGTCCATGGTATAAGAATCGCAGACGTTTAAAATGCAATAATAATCCGGGGAAAGATTATTTCAGATTAAGATAACCTCAAAAGAAAGAGAGCAGAAGAGCGTGCGACTCGATGCGACTGCGCGCGTAACAGTCTCGTCCGCCATTTTACGAGGTAGCGATCGTCGATGATCGATAATCGATTTCACGGAGAATCGATATGTCGCTCGCAGCGCTGCCGTCGTACCTCGTGGCGCTGCCATCGCGCCTCGCGGCGCTGCGGTCGCGTTGTCGCGCGCGCGCGCTCAGTGCAGTCGAGTCCGCCGTCTAGTCGATCGTGTAACTTCTGTGTCGCTCGTCACCCAGAAGGCTCTATCTACCCTCCGCGAAATCGCCATTTTATGTGTTTGGCACTGTCACAGTACGGTGGTTGCGTGCGTGCGTGCGTGCGTACGTGCGTGCGGTGCGGTGCAGTGCGGTTCGTCGCGTCGCGTTCAAACTTGTCTCGACAAGTTTAGAGGAGAGAGAGAAAGAGAGAGAGTAAGAGAGCGAGAGCGCGCGTCCCATTCGGCCGGTGGCTGCTCGCTTTCGGGTTTCAGCTCTCAGCATGTCGCCCGAACACCCCGGTCCGGACGCGTACAAGTAACGGCGGCAGCGGCGGCTCGTACGACGGGGTGTCGGTCGTGGTGCGAGAGGGCCACACGACGGCGGCCTATCGAAATGGTGTAGTGTGCGCAAGCGAGGCGAGTCTCTGTGAGTGTGAAAGAAAGAGTGTGTTTTCGTTGTCGTCGCCATCGTCGCCGCCATCGCCGTCGTCGTCGCCGTCGTCGTCGTCGTCGTCGTCGTCGTCGCCGACGTCGCCGTCACCGTCACCGCCGTCGTCGTCGTCGTCGTCGTCGCCGTCGCCGCCGTCGTCGTCGTCGTCGTCGTCGTCGTCACCGTCGTCGTCGTCGGGAGTAAAGTGCACCTGATCACACGGCAAGTACATCTCCCGCCCTTCTCGCCCATTCGTGTGTCGTCGCTCTGTCGTCCTCGTCTCGACAAGTGTACCACCGTCGTCGTCGTCGTCGTCGTCGTCGTCGTCGGCGGAGGACGTCGAGACGCCCGACGTCGTCGTCGTCGGGATCACGGGAGACCATCGTCTCTGGATTACTCGTCACGACGCGACGTCTCCCGGCTGCCAGTTACGATGAATCCACGCATACCCTCGGACAAGGTGAGTCTCTCTTTTTATTTTATTTATAATGTGTCCACCTATGATGCGTCTACCTCTCTCTTTCTCGCGCGTGCTCTCTCTCTCTCTCTCTCTCTCTCTCTCTCTTTCGCACGCACACTCTCTCGCTCGCGCTCTTGTCATCGGCTCGTCTAACATGTCTACCGCACCCTCTGGCGCTCTCCTCCTTTTTACCTCCCGCGTCCTGCGTCGTCCTCTCGGTGAACGCAGTGGAAAATTCTCTTTCTTTCTTTCCTCGTCGCCTCGTTTTGCTTTTCATTTCTCTCTCACAACATCCTCTCTGTCTTTCTCTCCTTCTTCTCCTTTGTACTTTTACATTTCCTTCGTATCCGCCTCCTTCTCGTTCTTATTCTCCTGCTCCGTTCGCGTCTCGCGAGCTTTTGCGCCGCGACATCGTTGTGAAAATTGCGAGATGTATCGTGCGCTCGGACGTGAATCTCTTGGTCTGTGAATTCGCGCGAAGTGAAACTTTTCGTCGAGCATGTTTCGAAACAGAAAATATCCCCCTCTCTTGCGCCGCGACCTCTCTCTCGCGATGCTACTCGTTCGATGTGTTCAAAGTAGAACGGCCAATGTTATTCTGTGGCTTGGGAATGAGAGGAAGAAAGAAAGAGAGAGAGAGAAAAATAGAACGGGGGAGGAGGAGGAGGAGGAGGAACAGGGGACAAAGTCCGAAAATAATTTGTACTTCATTTCCTGTCGCCAAAGCGCATCAGCGGTGGTGTCCTAACTCGAGGACACCGTAGCGAGGTCGTTTCCCTCGTCTATTTATTGTTTGTTGTGCGCGCGAAATGTTTTGACAGCTGATAACGCCGTCGACGCGTTATTGAAGACGCGCGCGGCTGAATACCCCCAGCCCTTCCTCTTCACCGTTGAAGACCGCGATTTCAACGAGATTTTCCGTACTCCGTTCTCTCGTTCGCGCGTTGACATTGATCCCCATTAGTCGAATAAAACTCTGAATCGAGCGGCTCCATTTAGCGCTTAAACGCGACGCTAAACGCAGAGCGCGAGCGGACCTTGGTGTCTTTAGCATGCGCTCCGTTTCGTAACGAAACACGGCCTACGCTCCGTGCTGCAGCAGCTGTCATTACATCTCCCTCCATCCTCCCCTGCTGTTGCCGCCCTTCCACACGCCACACTATGCGCTACGCTGTCGTCGTTTCTCCATAGTGTATTCGCGCGTATCATCCTGTACGCATACACTCCCACACGTATATCCACAGCGCTGAACGCGTGTGATTAAACGAGATTCCGAATCCTTATTTTTTTCCCAGCATACAACTCGTGCTCATTGTTATCGTGCCTCGCGATATTACACGCTCGTATTTAGCGCTGCCGGCGAACGCAAGACGCGAATATGTACATCTTCTTCGTTATTGTCCCGCGCTGACGTATCACATTCGCCGCTGCGAACGCGAATGAATAAGCGCGATTTGGAATTTTGATCCGCCAACCAGTGGAATGCATTCGCGTTCGTTGGTAACTGTAATTAAAGAGCGCATTCTCTCTCTCTCTCTCTCTCGCGACGATAAACCGAAATTTCGTGCAAAATGAAAATATTATTGTGTATACACTAGTCGCGCGCGGCTGGCCCTCGCTCGTGTATACAAAACGAACTCTCACTTGCAAAATCATTTGAAACACATGTCGTTTGAAAAAGAGAAACATCATTGATTATTTCCACCGTATGCAGTCTCTCGTTTCAATACTAGCAAATTCAAATCAACTTGCGAGTGGAATTTGACCTCGGGGCAATAAAAAAAAAGGATGATTCCATTAAACGAGTTCGCGGTATTCTTGGCAAAAAAAGATCGACGAAGAAACGGCATGTATATATCTCAGTGTGAGATATGCGTTGAGACGTGATCGAAAAATCCCGATTAGTGCGGGAGTATGTTATTATTAAATTATGGGAGAGATGACACGTTACTCTTAGATTGATACGAATTCAATCACTCACACTTCGAAATCACAAGTCGAAATTTTAACATATTTTCGACCTCTGCTTTCCAACATCTATATATTCTGAAGGATCAATATATACTGAGAAAAAAATGTTTGGTTTTTGTAACTATATATATAATCACATAGAGAAAAATAACTATTATAAATTATAGTCAAGAGAAAGCTAATTTTTTTATTAAACTCTACTCTACTGTTAGTAATGATAATGTATATTACTATTACAATTTCACCACAAAAAATATTGGAGCCAAAAATAACTATAGTTTTAATTAGATCAACCATTTTTCTCTCAGTGCACGTTCGATACATATGGAAACTAAAGCCATATATAGCGTCTGTAAATGGCAGAAAACGTATAAAATACCACTTTAAATTCTAAGGAAGACTTGTTTAAAACTAATAAGTTAAATAGAATGGAAAAAGGTTGATATACACGGAGAAAATATTGTAGTAAAAATTACAATACAATTTTAGTAGTCCGGCAATAGACTGGTTTTATTACAAAAATTATAATAAAACATAATAAAAATGACCATAATAACATGATAATTTTACTGCATTATGGTAATTTTTACTGTTTTTACTATATTCATGGTCTCCGTGTAGGTTTCAGAATATCAAAATAAGTGTTGAATGGAATATTAAGGTCGAAGGTAGGATAAAAACTTCGTACTCGGACACTGGACATGTTCAAAGTAGCGAATCAAAATGCAGCGCGGAATTGAGGTAAAGTCACAAAGAGATTGTGAAATTTTACGAAATCACAGTTTGATCGTGGTCGTCTTTCTAATCTCTCGCGCAGTTCCTTTCCTTCTTTCTTTCCTTCTTGTCACGGGATCGCGCGAAGCGAAGCGACGACGCGGCGGCCGCGCGGCGTCAAAAGGAAAGTCAGCCGCCGGATTTCACTCCATTATCATACTTTCAGAAATTAATATTTCCACCTCGCGCCGACGGCCCGGCTGATTACGGGAACTGCAGATCCGCTGCAGATAACGACGCTGGCCTCGCGCATCAACGTTTCTCTCATCGCGCTCACGTGCTCGGTCGACGACACCTCGGTGTAATATTCGGGAATTATAGAGGCTTTACTTCTTCGCGCTTAAATATCTGGACGTAATTAAAGCATCAAGATGAATCTTTCATAAGATTTTAAAGTCCACCTCGGAAAGCCGCAATGACGGTTGCGCGTTACGCATTCGCGTCTTCGTATGCTCGCGAATCTGAACGTCTAATTAATGTTTTGTCGAAACCGACGCATCCAGTCGTGTATTTATTTCGCGCGCGTAACCGCCTCAGAAATTCTCCGCATCATGATCATTCTAACGAGAATCATTAGCCGTTCCTTGTTTTTTCCAAACTTACACGAGACGTTTGCACCTAAAAAAAGAACTCTAGTTGCAGGATGTTCTCTGATTTTTGTAATCTCACATTCTAAATGAAGATTTTTACAGAAAGAGTATTTCTCTTCTAATAAAATAGACTATAAATTGGATATCTACTAGATATTACTTCCACTTTTTTTCGTTTTAAATGGATTTAATTTTTTCGTTTCAAGAGGAATGTTTTTACTTGGCTGATTTTTACTTACAAAAAAGGTACATTTCGATTTCTTTCTAATTTGGCACAAATGTAGAAGTACAAAAAATATTTGGGTCATATTTTTTCATTTTGGCCTATCTTGAGCTTCACGGGCAGTTTATGGCTTTTTAATGTTCTCACTCCTATTATCAACAAGTGCAACAAAAATGCATAAGAAATAAAATTGAATATAAGATATAGTTAAATAATTTTAACAAAATCATTATAGCTGAGACACGAATCATTCTAAATTTCTTTAGCCGAGATTCCAACCGAAATATTTGAAATCTGTGCTAAATTAGACAAAAATGATTTGGATCTCGACCAAACCGAGAAAGAGAGAAATCCTGCAATTTTAATTAAAATTTTAATAAAATGATCATAGCTGAGATATGAACCATTCTAAATTTCTTTAGCCGAGATTCCAACCGAAATATTTTAAATCTGTGCTAAATTAGACAAAAATGATTCGAATCTCGGCCAAACTTTGGAGAAATTATTTGTATAAATAATTTTTTTTTCAACTTTTTACAAGTTTTATTTAAACATTTAATATTTTTTTATTTTATTTAATTACACAAATAATTTTACACATTTGACCTTATATTCATAATCAGCAAAACAAAAATGCTTATATCTTGTATTCAATTTCATTTCTTATGCATTTTTGTTGCATTTGATGATAGGAGGGAGAACATTAAAAAGCTATAAACTACCCGAGAAATTCAAAGTGGGCTAAAATGAAAAAATATGACCTAAATATTTTATTACTTCTATATTTGTGCCAAATTAAAAAGAAATCGAAGTGTGTAACCTTTGGGTAGGTTTACTTGTTAGAACTTTTGTCTGAGGCCAGGAATAAAATCTTCCAAGCTCCAGAAAATTGTGTTAAGAATAAGATTACATTTTTGTAGATTACTCGTTTGTTATATTTCTTAAGCAATACTTAAAACATACACATGTGTGACGCGTGAGAGATAAAATCCGATAGCGAACACATGAAAGGAAAGACAAATCTAACTGTCGACTGTGTCGAACTCTCACGTCACCTTTGAGACCGGGTCCTTCGTGTATCAGGGTCTCGGTCCTAATATCTTGTAAAAGGTACAGCACGTTCGCGATCCACGTCTTGCGTTACGATGCGGAATTTACGGCGACACAAGTGCTTGCTCATAATTTGCGCGCGCGCTTTGTTCTGCTCTGCTCTGCGGTGAGCGCCAATGAGCCGAGACAATAATAACGGGATTTATTAGTCATGAGCTATATCATGTATTAATAGTCATCGTGCTTCATGCTTTTCCGGCGCGTAAATTAAGCGAGCGACTTTTCCCGCGAATCCCGTTTCTTCTCGAGCGTTCCATAGCCGTTTCGTCTAGCCGTACCCCCGGTTATACTGTTGTTGTTGCATCGCGCGCATCAACGCACCCAATTGCATGCACCACATGCAACGGAGAGGGGCGTAGCGTGTGGCAGGGATGTTGCCCGTTTAACCTTTAAACGCAGCCGTTCCGAAAGCGCTCGATTAAGAAGAATCTTATCTCCTCGTTTCTTTATTTCTTGAAATACATATATAGATAGAAAAATATTGTGTTTACTAAATCCCGGATTTGTTTCAGATATAATAAAACGATTACATATGTCGTAAAATATGGCACCATATTTTTTGTGTCTTTATGATTTTATAAAACAATATGTAGAATAAGAGGACATTATTGTTTAGAAAATATCTTTCTTTTTGTCAGTCTTCGGAGGAGATTATATAGACTACATTTGATATTTCTGTGCTCTTTATTAATAAACATTATTTTTGAATAATAAGAATTTCTAATAGTAAGATTTGAAGAGGCAAATAAGGAACAAGTACGGATGTCTTAGTGCTATTAAATATTAATATTACTTTTATATAATATTAATATGATAGTGGGAGGATAATTATGTCCAGCATGTCAAACGCACGTATCGAAATTTTCCTTCGATTAACGTACACGGCGAATCTACCTTTCATACTTAGACCGATCCTTGAGTCCCAATTTTATATATATATATATATTTAAAATTCCCAAAACCCATTAAACCGATGACTCAAATAGATTCATTATATATGCTGCTTATTTGCCTCTTCAAATCTTACTGTTAGTTATTCTAAAAAGGAGTTTTTCTATAATTTCAATAAGAATTTCCTTCATCTTGAAAAAAATCATGTAAGATATATTCTTTCAAGTGACTTATCTTCGTTTAACGCTGCGTAATCTCATTTGAAGATTAACACGTCACAAATAAAGATCTATTTTAAATAAGAATTTTCTTTTTCCTTTTTGTATATATACGAGGGACATCATAGATGGCGAGTTTGTTGCATAAAATTATCACGACACAATCATTTTATCCAAAAATCCAATATTACTTATTACCCAACTCAATGTAAATAAAAAGTTCGGTACTTTATCGTGAGATTTATCGGTTAATTTATTACCCGGCGAGACGGATGAACGTCTATGTTTATCGCTATATAATCGCTATGTAAACTTTGTATCACGTAGTACGTAAATTTGCAGTCGAGTCTCGGAAACTGACAAGATCCTCGGTTTAGGAATTAACTCGGTGTCCGCCGAGCCGAACATTTTCACGATGAAATTTTCATTCGCGGTTGTTACCGCGCGTCGTCATCTCAACTCGACGCGTAACTTTATATCCGCTCCTTTTGTAGAACCGTAGAAAAATATTACGATCAAGCGGGACTGGATTTTACGTTACGCGCTCTCACGACTTCTTTCTCCCGTTCTTGAAAATGGACAGAATAATAAAGTGAGACGGGTCGCGGAGCCGAGTTTGTATGCGCGCCCTTCACCGGGTCCTGCATCTTGCGGAGAGATGCACGGCTTCTTCAGCCAGCATTTTCCCGCTCGCGTAGTACTGTGCGTTATTACCTTCGCGGGAGAGGAGTTTGCGCGATGATGGCGCATTATTTCCCTCACGAGGACACTTAACATCGCGAATTAAAGGGTACGGGCGAATTAAGTCTCGAGGTAAATGTAAATGAATAACGAGACCTGTTTGCGCGCTTTCTTACGCCGTCTCCTATATTCCGAGTGAAACGCCGCATACACGCGTGTACATTTCGTTATAATAATATTAATACACCGGCTACACACGAGAAAAATAATATGGCTTTCCTTTTGCTATGTTTCTCCAGTAGTGCTGTGAAAAATACTGTCAGCAAAATCTGTCTTGCTAAGGAACGTGGTAAATTTCGCTGCACTGAGAGAAAAAATGTCTAACGAATAAGAAATATTTATTCGACGGATACTAATAACACATTATTTACTTGCACCAATTTTCATATTTCTTTCACAATTTCTTTCACAAACGTGAAAATAGATTTCCTAAAGTTTTCCTAAAGCTGCGCTGCTTTTCAATTTTTTATTCTATCTAAACAAGAGAATTTAGATTTAAGTGAATGTGTTACTGGTAACCTCACCGAATAAATCTTTTACATTTTTCATATATTTTATTTCTCAGTGTAGAAACATTGTAAATTTCGCTGCAAACATAACAGATTTTTTAACAGCACATTTCAGTCTCTAAAATATAAGTAGCACATATGAAATGAGAGAATAGAGCCATTTACCGCAGAATGTCGATTTTTTCCTCGGTTGCAAAATTCTACAATAGAAATTTTCACTGTAAAATTCTCTATGTATATGAAATTGAGGACGAGGAGAGGGCAGAGGTCGAGAAAAACGTAGGTGAGAGGGCAGAACGTCTCGCAATTTTCTCGATTTATATTCAAACTGAAAAATCGACACTGCGCCTCGGATTGGACGAACCGCATGGAAACGTTAAGAGCAAATAGAATCCATCGCGAGCGCGCGCGCGCCTTTTATCCGGAAGGAAAAACGCGCGCGCGTGAGTCACGTCCGGCTAGAGATCTCCGGACGAATTTTATTATTCAAGGCGAACGCGTGCGCGACGTGTGTATCGCCTTTTGTTCGTGCCAAGGCTCGATATCTGCACGGTCATACCGAGAGGAAGGAGGATGGATATCGGGTATCTCTCCACGTTTCCGCGTGGTGACTCGCGCTCGGAAGATTTTAGCCTGTACTCTCGTCTTATTCCTGCGCGCTGCGACCTAACGGCGCGGCAGCGTATACGACTCGTAATTACGATTTATACTCTATTTCCCAAGTATCCTAGATATCGTTCTGGCGAAACTAAGAGAACCAGAGAAAACACGTCGAAAGAACGCCAACTACTTTTCGGTTCCGTGCTTCTAATGGCGTTCCTTGAAATCTTTCCGTGTCTGCGCTTATTCACATCGATCCAACCAAAATGATCATCGACGAGCGTGTTTGTCGTTTCGAGGGAAAAATTAAAAGCGAGTCAATACGTGAAGAGGAAAGCGACGAGCCCTTTATCCTAATTAGTTGTCTGTTTTGTAAGTGATATTGTCAGATTCTAATGAGTCAACTGTAACGCAGCGTGGCAATCAGAAAAAAAATATGTAAACGATAAAAAATATTTATTCGGTGAGGACTGATGACATATTTACTAAAATCTAAATACTTTTATTTAAATAGAATAAACAATTCATGAGAAGCTACAGTTTCAAGATACTATATTTTCTCATTTGAAACAAATGTTTTCTCAATAAAAAATATGCATATGAATACAATATGCAGTTAATATGTTGAAAGTTTAAATATTTAAAGACCAGAGCAATAAAAATGTCCAGGATTAATGATAATAATAACGAGCAGGATTATCACAGTGGTAAGGATTGTTAATAATTTGATTTTTATTGATCATTAGGACTCGATAACATCATCTTGTACAAATCTGGTGACTGATCAGGATAAATTTTTAGTCGGAATTGCAAAAATTTTGAAAAAATGTATTTTTTTCGCGATACACCAATCGAATTTCGCAAATTGTCGGTCACACACGTGCGCGACGCGATACGCTGCGACGACGACAGCAAACCGGCGCAGGTGCGACTAGTGTCTTCGAGTTTTGCGACGCGAAGAATTTTTGCGACTTACGTATGAATGGAATTGAAATCGTAATGGGTCCGCGAATTCCCGATACTTTGGCGTGTTTGACCGTATAAATCTCGCTCGCGCGAACACGAGCCAGCGCAAGTTTCGCGATAAATAACTAAAAACTGTTTTCGCGCATCGACGAGCAAGAGAGCTGCGGACGATATGCGTGCACGTCTCTCTGTTATGTAGCAAACGATAGATGTCCAGGTATGTAAATGCGTGTAAACGCGGTCGCGCACATGTGACAGAGAGAAAAGAGAGAGAGAGAGAGAGAGAGAGAGAGAGAGAGAGAG
>NW_022639547.1:1051777-1056464 GCF_010583005.1 Odontomachus brunneus
AGAGAGAGAGAGAGAGAGAGAGAGAGAGAGAGAGAGAGGGATTGCGGGGTGAGGGAGGAGCAAGAGGACAGAGAGACGGAGAGAATGCACGACGGGACTCGGCGTATTTCACGGTAACTGCGTTAAACAAACATCGACGGGCTACATTCGAGTGATTGCGTCGGGATCACTACAGCTGTCGCAATTGCTCGTCCGATTGGTCACCGGTTGCGATCTACTTTACACGAGACGAGCAGGTGCCGCGAGCGACCTGTCCGCAAATAATTTGCGCTCCTATCTCTGGAACGTATCGCCGTACGCGCTAATTACGGCAGTTCGCTCCTCTAGCTGTGAATCGAGCGCTTTCGAGACAAAAGAGAGAGAGAGAGAGAGAGAAAGAAATATCGCGGAAAAACAAAGAAATTAAGCAAAAGTACTAATATCCGAACACATGTCTGGTCCTGGACATTTTTATTGCTTTGGTTTTCAAATATTTAAACTTTCAACGTATTAATAGCATATTGTACTCATATGCATATTTTTTATTGAGAAAACATTTGTTTCAAATGAAAAAATATAGTATCTTAAAACTGTAACTTCTTATGAGTGCAATTGTTTATTCTATTTAAATAAAAGTATTTAGATTTTAGTAAATGTGTCATCAGTCCCCACCGAATAAATATTTTTTATCGTTTACATATTTTTCTTCAATGTAGGTATATATTACACGTTGAAAATTTAAGTATTCGTATTTAAAGATCAAGGCAATAAGAATGTCAAGAATTAGGTGCGTGTCCGGAAATTGAGACTTTCACTTTATTGAATATCGGGACGTTACGTAACGTATGAGAATTTTTCCAACAGCAGCCTCTGCTGCCGTCTCCTTTCATATCGAAGACCACTCGTGCACCTTCGAATTTGTAAGAGAGCTAACACTGAAAGTATGAAATTAATTGAAAAATTGATACAGAGTTTGGAATGTGTGAGATTTATTTCGAACGATCGAAATCGCGCTCGAAACGAGCTCTGTATAAATGACAGATTCATTTCATTTATGTCATGGCTTTGTACTCGTGTTTCTCTCAATTTCACTGCAGTACATTTAATTATACTCCCACGCATTTTAGTATTTAACACCCAAAGCTCGACTGCGCGATATCGTGCCTCCGGTAGACAGCTTTCTTACGCGTCTCCGAGACTCCTGCTGTTTAGTAAACGATTTTTAGGAAAATTCCTCTTGGCCTCGATTAATCTCTCAAAATTGGTTATTCCGCGAAGACGGAATTTCCTCGAAACTTTTCAAATCAACCGCTTGCAAAATTCCATTTCTCGTGAAACAATCGCCTAGGCGACTCGATCATACTTTAACCCTTTCGCGGAATAACCAAAAAATCGGGTTCTTTCGATGAATCCATCATCGGTGAGTTAACATCGCGTCGAGAGTCTTGTGGCGAACGCGACACGAATTATTTCAAGTCGGAGTTCGATTCTCTTAAAAACGCAGCTTGTGATAGTATTGCGATAGTACTGATTGAACATCAGATCAGGTCAAACTATCTCGAATGTTATCGTAGATCTGTGAAATACGATAACGTTAATAAACACGTCAAAAAAGGAGAGCGACACGGGGGAGAGAGACCGTGAGTGGTCGAAGGCGAACGAAAATTTTCGAGTATCGGCGACGATAACACAAAATTAATTTAATTATTTACACGCTTATGAGCGTTTGTGAAGCATGTCATAAGTTAGCGGAACAAAATCAGCAAAACCAGTTCTAATTAATACTTTTATATGTTACTCATTTGTTACTCAAGAGTTGCCGAGATTAGGCCCAGCATTTTGGACCTCGAACAAATCGATAAGTTTCCAACTATCGTTTGATTTAGCGAGCAACGAATTCAGAATATTTTAATATCAAAATGAAGCTGGCGCAACAGATTTTATTCTCATAGTTTACTCTTGTACTTGCTGTACACAGAAAGGTTCTCAGTTATTATTCGCTCTCCGAAGATTGGATCTAGTGTAGCGTTGGTAACAAAGATACTTCCTCTCGTGGATCTATCCTGCGCGTACACAAGAAACGGCCCTACTGGTCCAGGTTGTGTATCTCGTAGAATATTCTTGCCGGAAACACACTTTAGAAGAACATTTTTCTGTTTCCGCAATAACTTTATCAAGGTCTTTAAAATAATGTTCAGATATATGTCTCCGAAAATAGAATTGAGTATGCATGTCTCGTTCAGCACTATCGTCTAGAACACAATTTGGGTGAACGCGTCCCTCTGTTCCCTCAGACTAACTCTCTCTTCGCCAGAATCTTTGAAATCATTTTCTAATTTGCAAAAGTCGCTCTCTGAAGGTTGAGTTTAGCGTAGCGTTGATAGCTAAGCCGCTTTCTCGTATATACGCAATAGGATCTGCTCTGCGCATGCGTGGGAATCGAACCTGCTGGTGCAGGTTGCGTATTTCGTAGAATACTAGCGTCTAGAACACACTTTGGGAAAAAGAAATATTTTTTTTTAAGACTAACAATGCTTTGAGGAAGAACCGAAATTTTTTAATAGAAAGACTGCCACTTTATCCAGAATGATAATATTGCTTTAGTTAAAAACGGTAGCCCATTCCCACACAACTACTCCTGAAAAAGAAAACTGGTTTTTTTGCGTTTCGTCATAATTCTGTCACGTTAATTTTACGATGATTGATTGTTGGAGCAAAAAGAAAGTTTGGATTATTTTATAGATTTAGCTGATCGACTTCAAGTGCCATTTTGTAAACTCTCATTTCATTGTGATATATTTTTACTTCATTGCAGTATCTTTTTATTTCAAGGAATTTTGCAGAAATTTCGAGCCGTATACTTATTTTTCTGCTTCTGACATCGTAAATCAAGATGACTGCAACGAGTGTATCCAAGAGACTTAAAACGCGCAACACATGGCACTAAACATAAATCATCAACACGATTAATCGGTTATTAGTAATTTAATCTTATTAATTTATGCTGCGCGCGCGGCACATGCATGCGCGTACTTGATTTATTTAGCAGTGCTAAATATCAAGACAGTTATATCGTCATATTTAATAATTTACAACTTATCATGATTAATTTGATTAACCTATTGCTCGTGCAACAATTGAACTGGGCGTTGATTAAATTATGTACTAACAACGATAAATTAATTGGTTGCGACTGTTGTTTCATTTTTTGCGTACCAAGCGAGCAAAGCGAGTTTACGCGCCCCATTGTCCACCGATAAATCTATCGATCCAAGTCGATAATAACACGCCGCACGATTGTGAAAGGTGACGAGTTTCGTGACGAGTGTTGCAAGTCGCCCTCGTTGCAATTTAGCCTCGTCCTAGAATCAAGGATCCGTGGATCCAGCCTGTACGCCAGACCAACTCTCCGTGTAAACGATTGCTCGAGCAAAGTTATATGATTATTTAAAGCATAATTGTTGAATTGTTTGCAATATAAATACGATATACAGTGGAACCGGTGTCGAGCATTAGTCGATTAAAGTTTTCTTTTACTAAAATATTGGGCAAGTCAATAATCAAAATTAATCAATTGATCCAACATTGATTGATTAATTTTAACTGTTGAATAGATCTATGATTACATCTCGTATAGAAAATTTTTTAGGATCTCTAGTTAGGATCCAGCCCGATTTCCTAAAATAATTATGGATTCCGGTTAGAAGCATAATGTTTCAAACATGCGCTTCTAAGAGGAAAAAAATTTTCCCAATATTTTTTCTGATCTTTATTTTAGGTTAGAATTAAATATGTTGACTTCCCAAATAATTTCAATAAAGTGTGCTTAAAATGTTTTAAAAATGTTTTAGTTTTAATATTTTGTTTTGCCGAATGCAATATTTGGTATAAAAATAGGATTCGCTGTTTTTTAATACCATAAAAATATACCGACACTACCGACTGGAAAAAAGCACAAGTTCCTGTAGTATTTCAGTGTCAATTCTAGGAAGAGAATTTATGTTTAAAACAAGAATTAAATCTTCCCCTCAATTGTTATCGTGGTAGGATAATCAATTTTGGGACAAATTTCGGCATTCCAATCCGAATCTATGTTATATTTGGGAAAATCTTGAGAGATTTCTCTGTGGAACATAATCATGAATAATTTAATCAATTGATAAAATTAATTATTAATTATTGTACAATCAACTTTAGATGCATTAAAGTTAGATTAATAATTAATTTTATAAACCAACGAAATTGTTCGTAATTTAATACATGACGATTGATTAATTTTGATTATTGATTTCACTTCAAAGAAAATCTTAATCGATTAATGTCCAATACCGCTTGAAACATGTGTTTTGAATTAAGGAACGCAAATATCGCTCAGGCATATTCGAGCGATTATAAGATTCGCAGAACTCGCGCGACTTCAGTTATAATCGTCAAAAGATAGGCGAACGATGATTGCGTAAACTGTAATTTGCAAGTCAAACAAGCATATTTGTTATTTACGTGATGATTGAAGGCTGCGAAGTTTTCGGGACTCTTCGAGTAGCAGTAGTAAACGGTCCTTGTCGTCGAGGCCGTCGCCGATGAAAGAAACGCTAATAAACACGAGTGCGCGAGCGGACTTCCGCTGGATTTTCGCTCGTCGTGTTTGATAAGTGGAAAGTGAGAGAAACCGAGGCCAGGGAAGATCGATCTGGTTTTGCAAGAATGG
>NW_022639547.1:1056656-1061000 GCF_010583005.1 Odontomachus brunneus
GGGGAGGCGGCGAAGCCGTAGTACTTGTAACGCTTCTAATGCGACGACACGTGATACGCGCACGTGGAATGTAACATCGAGTCGTCTAATCGAGGCGATACTGTACGTACCTCTTGATCGATGTATCCGTCCGTCGAGTACGCGGCCGTAGCACCGATGGCGCGCTAACGACAACGTAGAGGCCGAGGGTAGACTTTCGCGAGACCATACGATATTTTTCCGATCTATCCGCGGCAAATATGGATATCCGAAAATATATTGCACGTGAATATATAGTATTTGCTCTCACAGTGTGTGTGTGTGTGTGTGTGTGCGTGTGTGTGTGTGTGTGTGTGTGTGTGTGTGTGTGTGTGTGTGTGTGTGTGTGTGTGTGTGTGCGTGTGTGCGTGCGTTCCGCCTTGCCGAGCGATATTCGATCCTGATGAATATTGAGTGTCGGTTATAAGCCGAAATAATAGAAGATTTACAATAGAGACACGCGAAAAAATTTCGATATTCCGAAATAGCAGTCGTCGTGTTTGCACGCCTATCTCCTCCTACGTGTCCGCTGATGCTCGAATAATTTGACTTCCGACGGAAGTCAAATGAAATGTTTCATGTTTCCAAAAAGACTACAGTCTCTTGAAATTTGAACCGATCTTTTTTTTTTTTTTTTTTTTTTTTTTAATGAAAACTAATTTCGAACAACTTTGTTGAATTCATTTACCTTATGCTTTTCTTCTTCTAAATCAGACGTAAAGAAAAGTTAGATTTCTCGAAATTTAATTCAATCAAATAATTTATTAAAAAACTGACAACATGATAGCAATAATTTAGTTTTACTTAATTCAGAAATTTTTATTTATTAAAATTTTTAAAGGTACACTTTTCAATAATCACGCGCGTTTCTTAAGATAAGATTTAATGAGATTATGTCAGAGGTTTGTATATATAGTTTCTCTTAAGCCTGTAATCAGAGCTTGTATACTTTATCTCGATATTAATATCTGTGCTTGATGTTAAATTAGATAAGATGTGAATCTACTGTTTGACTGAAAAATATTTCTAAATCTAACTTTTTTATGTCTGATTTAGACGAAAAGAAGCAAAAAATGAAAATCTGGTTCGATAAAGTTGTTTTAAATTTCATTAACTTGCATAAACAAAAAAAAATATAAAACATCGAAATCGGTTGAAATTTTGAAGCTCTTTTGAAACGTGAAATTTCATTTGACCCTACTGTGCGACGGAGAGGGGGATACATTCACCGTCTACAAAAACGAAAACTCCAAGAGGGGATTCAGCACGAGGATTAAGTGGCGTTAATAGGTGCGCGAGAGGGGACATCACGGAAGTTCCGGAAGAAAATTCAAAGGTCGCTGCTAGTCGCAGCAGGTAATCGAGGAAGAGAAAAAGAGAGCAAAACGACATGCGCAGGGATCCGGAGGGAGGAAGGAAGAGGGTAAAAAGCCGCTCGAGGCGTTAACGAAGAAAGCTTTCCGAGCAGATGGTTAAGTTAGGTGGAATTTATGGCTGCGCCGAATCGCCGACGTAAAGCAGCCGCAAAGCGAAAGGAGGAAATCAATTCGAAAGCCTCCCGCGCACCGTTTCTGCCGAGAGAGGCGGCCGACCGCGCCGGAAGTCGCAAATCTGTCGTCACCTAGGCAAGCCGAAAACTAGGCGGACGATCCGCGTCGATCGCGCGTAATTCTGGAGGGGAGGAAGAAGGGTGAAAAGGAGGTCGGGGAGAGAAGCGAGCCGACGCATTCCGTGCGCTGCGGGATCCATTTTTAAAGTTCGCCAACTCTCCAGGCCAGCTGGCGAAGCGGTCGGTGACATTGTCGGATTTGTACGGGGTGTCCCGCCGTTGGCCGGATGTTCTTTCAGTCGGACGTTGCTAAAAGCTACTAAAAGCTACGAAAAAGCGCTCGACGACAACGAACGCGCCAGATAAAACAGATTGATACGACTTGTTCGGAAGATTTAGTGATGTTGAAGTTGGGGAGTTGAGATTACCCTCCCCCTCCCCCTCACGTATAATGCGGGGGTCGGTCAAATCCGAACGAATATTCGACTTTCGCAAAGAGTCCGACAAAATTTCAATTGCGCTGGTTTGTTTGCAGATCTTGATTTTATTGCAGTATCTTATTGCTCTGGAGCTTTTTTGTATCTCTAGGAAAAAGTGCGTTCAAAATATTGTTTTTTAACAAAGCTATATGAACGAACAAAGTTGCTCACATATCCGGACTGTCCCAAAAAATATAATCTTTTTTTTTACTGAAAGCTCAGCGACTTTGTCGCAGTGTTTTCAATTCTCCCAGTGGAATAAAATAACTATATCACAGAATGTTTCTACTTTTCCAAACGCGTCATTTTTCTTCATTGCTCTTCCTATCCTTAATATTAACTAACTATCCTCTGTCCTGTACAAATCTCTTTTCCGATTTCACAAAGATTATACTGTCTAAGCACGAAAAAGTTTTGGATTAAAATTCAGCCGCTCATCGCGGAAGTTTTCCAACAAACTTCCCAAAAATATTGTGCGCGAAGAGTTGAGAGAAGGAAGAGGGGCAAGAACATGCAGTATTCTTTGATTTCGAGCCGCATTGATGTCGAAGTAAAAATATTTTCAGTTAGAGGAATTACCGAGACGCGAGCAGATAAGAAGATCGCGACAAAAACAGATAACGGAATCTTGTTTTGCAGTTAATCGCGAGACGGCGTTTTGTTTTGACTCGATTTACGACACGACGGATACTTGATGAGGAAAAAAATAAACTCGCAAAGATCATGTGTCGATCTACGATACAAAAAGAAAAAGGTATAATAACGCTGTGTCTGGCTTGCTGGGCGCACGGAATTCCCGCGAGTTCTTTTTTTTTTTTTTTTTCAGCGAACGCAACAACGACAATCCGTCGAGATTTAGTACGTTGCTCGCGCAACGTGGTCCAATGTGAGTTCGCTCCTGCGCTCCTGCGAATAGAGGGATCGTGCTAAGCCGAGCGTGAAGATAATCGTTTTGTCCGTTAGACAACCTCTGTCGGTCGCCCCAGGGCGACCTATACGTGTCGGCGCGGAAACGTGCCAAAAAGTGGTGGCTAAACCGCGTCCTAGCTGGCACAAAACTGGCACAGATTTTCGCTGGATCTCGTTCATCGATCGTGCCTTTCGGCTGGCCGTCGCCCTGTCGCGCAGCGGAATCAAATGAAATTTTATGTTTCAAGAAAGGCTACATTTGACTTTTGTTTCTTAATGAGAGCTAATGAAATTTAGGACAAGTTTGTCGAGTCAGATTTTTGTTCTTTGCTTCCTTTCTTCAAAATTTGAATTTAGAAATTCTTTTCAACCGACCAATTCCGACAGATGCAGAAGCTCAAAACTTGTTACTCAACGAGTAAAAACGAATTGTGCTATTGATTCTTTTTTTAAGTCGATTGCCAGGTTCACGCTGGTTAGAAGAGGAGCAAAAAAATGGTTAAAGTTGTCCTAAATTTTATTAACTTGTATTAAAGAAATAAGTCGAAATCTATTCAAATTGCAAGACTAGTCTTTTTTGAAACATGAAATTTCATTTCAACTCCACTGTGCGTCGCATCGTATCGCGCGTGTCCAACGACAACCGCCCCAGGACGATCAGGCTATGGCGACACGTTCGGGCGAAACGATATACAATGTAATCGCCGTTTGTACACGTTACGAATGACTATAAATATTCGAGAAACGATCTGGAACAAGCCCCTCATAGATTTCAAGTTTACGTCCACGTTGTATCGTATTGTATTTTTTGCGTGATGTACGCAGCATCCTTTTTTATGTGGAATACTGCAAATTATATTAAAATATAAAAAGAAGGGCAATTCATCCTCTTTTTGCGTACAAATCGCCGTAATCGTGAACATAAGACGTAAACTTAAGTTAAAGAACTAATCGGAATATTGCTTTGATATTCTTCTAGCTGAAAAAAGATTGAAGAGATCGTAAGATTCAAACTGTCAGTAACTAGGATTTTCAACCAAATGAATCCTAGTTACTCTTGCATACGATCAAATTTGCCGACAGTTCTGTCTTTTACGAGGGTGGTCTGAAAAGTTTCCGACCTCAACGTGAAGATAGCAGCACTTGTAAATAAAAGCTAGTGAATTTCGTTGTTCATCTGTTGACAGTTACTCACCGAAGTTTCAGCCATTTTGGACTCGCAGTTGTTATGTAACAGTCGTTTGAGTAAGTTGATGTGAGTGTTTTTGTGAAAATGGACAAAATCGAGTATCGAGCTGTCATTAAATATTTGTTTTTGAAAGGCAATACGCCTACGCAAATCAAAGATGAGTTGGATTCTGTGTATGGGGACTCTGCACCATCATTTAC
>NW_022639547.1:1061552-1063689 GCF_010583005.1 Odontomachus brunneus
CGAAAATCCACGAATTACGGTTTGAACTGCTTGACCATCCACCTTACTCACCAGATCTAGCCCCAAGCGACTTCTTTTTGTTCCCTCATCTAAAAATTGCGCTCGGAGGACAGAGATTTTCGTCAAATGAAGAGGCAATCACCTTCGTGAACAATTATTTTGCAGAGAAAAACGCCGAGTACTATTTCGACGGGTTACAGAGATGGGAGCATCGCTGGGAGAAGTGTGTAGATTTACAAGGAGACTATGTTGAAAAATAAAAAACAATTTTCAGAAAAAATGACTTGTATCTTTGTTAGGTCGGAAACTTTTCAGACCACCCTCGTAGAGCACACAAAATCACAGCAAAATCCTAATTGGTCCTCGGACTAAAGTTTTAAGAAATTATATTCTGAGATTGAAAATCAAGAATAATATAGGGCTAATAAAAGGCAAAAATAAGATGTTAGTGTGTAAAGAAATTAATGATTTTTCATTTAATAAAAATCATTAATTTCTTTACACACTAACGTCTTGTTTTTGCCTCTTATTGCATCATTCTTGATTAAAAAAAATATATATGTTTCGCTTACGTCCCATTATACGCTCCAATTCTCTTATATCGGAAGCATCCTTCTTACTAGAATCCTTCTACTTAAAAGGAATACTTTCGACATAAGGGAATTGAGGTAAAAAGCGAAAAGAATGATTTTTATTTTTTACTCAAACTTAAATTAAGCTCACTATGTGAATTTTTTTAGACGAGTCTTTATATCTGTGGCAATTTGTGTGCAAAAGACCTAAACGCCTAAACCTAGTTTGAAAAATTCGATCGAAGCGTTCGATCGACTCGCGTGTTTTCGTGAGTTCGGGGCTAGTTGACTTTGAATCTACTGACGACCGATCCCTCTGCGCGCGCTTTGCTGATATTCGACGCGTTAAAAATATTCCCGGGGGGCTCTCTTCTCGTGCGCTTATTAGTGGATCGTAGAAGATCACAAGGCACTCTCGTCGACGGCGGTGGGTGAAAGTGAGATCGTTGGTGAAGTGAACACACATCGACGATCCCAGACAATCGCGCTCGGTCGGGCCGTATTTGCGTCCGCGATAAATTATCCGGCGCTCTCGTCGCTCGCTCACGATGAGAATAAGGAAGTTCTTTCACTTTTCCCATCCGCGGTTTCTTACCACATCAATTACGCCTCGAGAAAACAATCCCTCCGTGCGTTCGAATACATCTTCGTTCACATCAGCGCGCGATAATTAGCAAGCAACTCGCATGAGATCGCATTAATCAGCGTGCTATCTTGCGCGACCAATTAATAAACATTAAAATCCCCTTCCCTCCTCCCTTTCATTCTCTCTCTCTCTCTCTCTCTCTCTCTCTCTCTCTCTCTCTCTCTCTCTCTCTCCTCACTTCTCTTCCCTCTCGTCCTTCACACGTCGAATGACGTCGAACGAGCGAGAAGTAAGAGCTTTAATCGCGTCCGAATCCGCCGCGATTCTCCTCTCTACGCGACCAGTCTCTCGCGTGGTCAAACAAAAAAAGAAAAGGAAAAAGGGGAAAAAAGGAGAAGTGAAGAAAAAGGACGAGATAGAGGGGAAGAGGAATAACCGTGAAATGAAGAAAAACCGAGCGCTAAATGAAATCGCAGCGATCGTACGCGCGTGCGCATGGCGAAATATATCTCGCTGAGGATATTCGTTGTGCGAATTTTCCTTGCTTTTCTCTGCATCGTGTCGCCACTCCACACCGCCATCCCGTCGATCGCCCGCGCCCAATAACATCCCCACGGTCGTCCGCATTCTCGTGCCGGCGCGATTACGTTGTTATCGCGGTTGCATTTCGTCGTTGCAGCGCGATGTTACGTCGAGGGCGGCTTCGCCGCCGTTATCGGTCTTCCACTCAATAACACCGCTGTTAGTCGACGCGAGCGAGTGAGCGAGCGAGCGAGCGAGCGCGAGGACGAATCACGTGCGCACGAATACCGTACACCGGTATTATGTGGCGGGCCTCGTGAAGTGTTAAAAGGGCTTATCTGACGCGCGACGGGTGCACGCAAGTGCGTTAAGTAACGACCTCCCGATTTTATTCCTCCCCTCTTTTTTTCTCCCATCCTTCTCTCTCTCTCTCTCTCTCTCTCTCTCTCTCTCTCTC
>NW_022639547.1:1063699-1064689 GCF_010583005.1 Odontomachus brunneus
AAAACTTGTTACTCAACGAGTAAAAACGAATTGTGCTATTGATTCTTTTTTTAAGTCGATTGCCAGGTTCACGCTGGTTAGAAGAGGAGCAAAAAAATGGTTAAAGTTGTCCTAAATTTTATTAACTTGTATTAAAGAAATAAGTCGAAATCTATTCAAATTGCAAGACTAGTCTTTTTTGAAACATGAAATTTCATTTCAACTCCACTGTGCGTCGCATCGTATCGCGCGTGTCCAACGACAACCGCCCCAGGACGATCAGGCTATGGCGACACGTTCGGGCGAAACGATATACAATGTAATCGCCGTTTGTACACGTTACGAATGACTATAAATATTCGAGAAACGATCTGGAACAAGCCCCTCATAGATTTCAAGTTTACGTCCACGTTGTATCGTATTGTATTTTTTGCGTGATGTACGCAGCATCCTTTTTTATGTGGAATACTGCAAATTATATTAAA
This sequence comes from Odontomachus brunneus, assembly GCF_010583005.1. Lineage (NCBI taxonomy): Eukaryota > Metazoa > Arthropoda > Insecta > Hymenoptera > Formicidae > Odontomachus > Odontomachus brunneus. The sequence continues at coordinate 1,064,164 of NW_022639547.1, forward strand.
ATATAAAAAGAAGGGCAATTCATCCTCTTTTTGCGTACAAATCGCCGTAATCGTGAACATAAGACGTAAACTTAAGTTAAAGAACTAATCGGAATATTGCTTTGATATTCTTCTAGCTGAAAAAAGATTGAAGAGATCGTAAGATTCAAACTGTCAGTAACTAGGATTTTCAACCAAATGAATCCTAGTTACTCTTGCATACGATCAAATTTGCCGACAGTTCTGTCTTTTACGAGGGTGGTCTGAAAAGTTTCCGACCTCAACGTGAAGATAGCAGCACTTGTAAATAAAAGCTAGTGAATTTCGTTGTTCATCTGTTGACAGTTACTCACCGAAGTTTCAGCCATTTTGGACTCGCAGTTGTTATGTAACAGTCGTTTGAGTAAGTTGATGTGAGTGTTTTTGTGAAAATGGACAAAATCGAGTATCGAGCTGTCATTAAATATTTGTTTTTGAAAGGCAATACGCCTACGCAAATCAAAGATGAGTTGGATTCTGTGTATGGGGACTCTGCACCATCATTTAC
>NW_022639547.1:1065945-1069980 GCF_010583005.1 Odontomachus brunneus
CTCTCTCTCTCTCTCTCTCTCTCTCTCTCTCTCTCTCTCTCTCTCTCTCTCTCATCACGCGATACACTTTCTTAGGTTTCGCCAGGACAGATTAATCGCGCTGCATTCTCGTCGGATTCTTTGCCGCGGGATATCAGCCGAGAGTATTAGCTCGAGAGAAAAGAAGAGGGACTCTTCTCCCTCTCTCCTTCTTTTTTTTATTTTTTGCTTCTCTGGAAAAGCGAGGTGAATCCTTTCGCGCCACCCCGAGTAGAAAAGCGAGGTGTGCTAAGAGGGAGAGAATTTGTCACTGTCGGAAATGACTCTTTCTCGTGCTGCTTCCTCAACAAGGTGTCATCGCGCCGAACATCCGCGCGATTCAGCCATGTCTCTTGCCTACTCTTTTCAGGCCTTCTGAAATAGCATACTTTTCTTCATCGATCAGATCCGCCGCCGTGGTTCCCCCTCCGCCGTCAAGGCCCCACGGGGTCGAGGTTAACCCACCGATCGCCTCCTCCAGGATTACTTCGACCGAAACCCACTTCCATCGTCCTGGTGATCGCGCAGTCAGTGGCGGATTTAAAGCACCGGGGACCCTGGGCGAAGTTATTGAGTCGAGTCCCAAATAACTTCCGACCAAGGGAGCGGATATTTATCTTTTTCCGGACGCACTTACAATTTCAGGTGTTCGCTCTTGGAAATATCGAAGTCTTGCAGGGAAAGAAGACGGTTCGCGATGATCGAGGAATGCTTGCACGGAGAGAAATATTTTATAGTGAAACTTTATAGCAAATTCGATAGTAAATAGTACAATTTTATGATGAAAACTGCTAGAGAATTTTGCGACAGAAGAATAGATCGGCATTTTGCAGTAATCGACTATCTTTTTTTTTACTAGATTTTTTTGGTAAAATAGGCCCGACAGCCGCCTATCTATCCCTACACAACTAGAAACATTGTGGAATTGGAAGAGGATTTTTATGGAAGAAAGAAAAACTCTATAATTCTATTCTCTCTGTGTACTTTGAAGACTTTTTCTTCTTCTTTTTGCTTCCCCTTCCTTTATAATCTAGAGTTGCTGCTGCTCTATAAGTCAAACTGCTTCGAAGACAGAAGTCGGAATGTTATTAATTTTCCAATTTTCGAGTTCGATTTCCTGTGGGAACGAAACACGTCGTACGAAAAAAATTTCATTCCGTGCTCTCTCAGTTTCGAGCACGAGTGATCGGCTCTTCGTCGGTCGCGCAACAATTTCACCGTGCACACCCCATCCTCATGTATATATACCCAGCAATTACTCGCAAACGAGCTGGAGCGACTTAGAATTTTGCGAATTGCAACGCGGCGGTTCGCAAATAGAGTCAGTTGGCTCCCTAAACGTTTGTTTAATCCCCTATAAATTCTTCAGCGCGCGATGCATCATCGTCTTCGCGCGCCGCGTTTCTCGACCTCGATTCCCTCGTGTTTTCTCGTATGTATCTCTCATCCGGCTGTATTTTCGGGAAAGCTTCCTTACAAGCGGCGGCACCTCGCCCGCCGCGCCTCGTCCATCCGGGCGAGTTTTGGCACCGCGTCGTGATGACGTAAGCGCGCGCGCTCGTAACTCGCCGCGCGATGACGTGCGGACTTCCTGATGGTCATGCATTTGTGACGTGCACGACGGAAATCGATACTGGTACTGGGGGTGTTTAGCTCTTCGCGACCTCGGGAAACACCACGATCGCTACGGGGTTGCGTTTCACCTCTTCGCCGAGCAAAAAGAACGTACCGATTTTATCGGCAAAGTCGGCTTTTCTGCAGCAAAGAAAAAAATATGTGAAAAATATGAAAACAATTTTGTCGACTGTGATCCGAATAGTACACTGAGAAAAGAAATACTTGAAAATTTATTCGTGGAATATAAAGTTTACTCCCACAGAAATAAACTTTGTTCCACAGAAATAAACTTTCGCACAAAAAAATGTCAAGCGTGCACCAACGATCTTTTCTCAATGCAGGGAATAATATTTATGAAAGATTGCGAATAACAAGAATTGTTTCTCCTGCGAAAAATTTCCCGCGTTTATCTGTAATTGCCGACACACGGGAAGAACGTTATAGTTGCTGTTCATACAAATTATCTCTTTAATTTTACTGTGTTCCAATAGCGCGGAAATATTCCAACTTGTATAGTTAATTTCGCTAGAAACGTAGCAAATTTTTTGCATTTAGTTTTTATATTTCAATTTTTTAAATGTAGGAAACCAAAGGAGAGATAGTTCATTGCTGCAGAATGTTGACTTATCCCTTTGGTATCCTTATTGGTTACAAAATTCTATATTAATTTTTACTACAAAATTCTCTCTGTGCAGAAACGATCAATACATAATGCAAATAATCGAAAAGACACGACGAAATTGGACTTTTTTTTTGTTTTTATCAGAAAAGAGTAGAATTTCACAAGAGTCCGCGATCTACATTATATTTTGGCGCGTTCGAGAGCGAGATGCTATTTTCACGCGTTTCGACCGACATACAGTGGGGTCAAATGAAATTTCATGTTTCAAAAAGATTGAATAAAGGTTTCGAGATTTAAACCGATTTCGATGCTTTTTTTTTTATTGAAAGCTAATAATATTTTAAAAAATTTCTGAATCTATCTTCTTTATATCTAATTTAGAAAAAAAGGGGAAACAAAAATTTGATTCGACAAAGTTGTTCTAAATTTCATTAGTTTTTATTAAAAAGAAAAAAAACATTGAAATCGATGGAAATTTCGAAGCTATAGCCTTTTTTGAAACATGAAATCTCATTTGTGATCCCACTGTGTGCACGATGGCACGATGCGGCGTGTTTACGTCACCGTACGTCGCCGGTAATTAATTTTGATAGTCACTCGTGCAAAAACAATCAGTGCCGCATTGCATTGTTTCACGCGCGCACTTGCATCGTGACATTCGTCATCAGTAATCAAACAAACAAAACTCGCTCACGTGGAGCGTACGCACAAATCTACGAGCACCCTGTATAATAGCGGCGGCGGCGGCGGCTGCGGTGGCGACGTCGACGAGCATGAGTCACATCCGACGTTCCTCTCTCATATTATCCTCTTTTATCTCGCCTCCTCTTCGCTTTCCTTGCCTCTTGTAACTCGCCGTTACCACTTTGTTACTGCTGCCGTCGTCGTCGTCGTCGTCGTCGTCGTCGTCGTCATCCCTTCCCATTCTATCCTTTCGGCGCTTTCACTCTTTCTCCCGCTCTCCCACCGTTATTTTTCCCCGCGGTCTTCCTCCTTAAATTTTTCACGCTTAACGCATATCCGTTACGTTATACATCCGTTATACTCGCGGCACGTGGAACACTTGGTTCTGCGAAATTTCAGTCCCTCGGAGACGACGCGTTCGGCCCGTCCGATCTAAACTCCTCCGAGCGACTTTGCGCGTTTCTACTCACACTCATGGTTGCTTAAATCGCCAAACTTATTGCTCCGTGTATACCGGCTCGCCAAATTCATACGCTAAAAATAAAACGAAACAAGGTAATGCTGAAGTGACAGGTCGTATTGATCCGCGCCGCATACACGCGGCGAGACGGTATGCGGTAAGTATCGAGGCGACGCGACGCAACGCGATTTTGCGCGGGCGCGATAAAATCGAGAGCGCGATTCCGACGCTCCGGGTAACGCCGTCGCCGCGATCTGTTCGATCCTTTTTCCAGAACATCGTTCTTCCCACGTTAAATATAGGCGAGACCCGGCACACACGAATCCACTCTCCGCTGCGCGGAACCGTGAGCTAACCGTATTCCACCGTATACTCTATTCTATGTATTTTCTGGCGCCGCGCTGGTGCTTCCTACGGCCAGGTAGGGCCCCTCCCTCTGCTCTGCTTCTCTCCCCTCGCTCTGCGACCGAGGTCGGAATGTAGCCCGTACGAAACGAATCCCGAGAAGACTCGCTCGACGGCAAGGCACGACTCACGCGGCAACGCGCGGAATTTTCGAGATTCGCGCGCCGGAAATTGCGGCTTTTGCGAGAGAGAGAGAGAGAGAGAGAGAGAGAGAGAGAGAGAGAGAGAG
>NW_022639547.1:1070280-1084669 GCF_010583005.1 Odontomachus brunneus
GAGAGAGAGAGAGAGAGAGAGAGAGAGAGAGAGAGAGAGAGAGAGAGCAGGGATTGCGACGAACGATGCTACATCGGTGCGAATACGCAAATCAGACGGACAAACATTGCGGACACTTAATCCCACGGCATATATTTTAGCACAGTACGGTATGAACATAGATCGGAGAGGTGTTAATGGACCTTGATAGTCGACGCATCGACTCGGAGTTTGCATCACGGTCCGGAACCCGCGACGATTCTAATCTCGCTCGAGGGCCATTACGGCGCCGAGTAAACTGGAGCCTCGGCACCAAGAAGGCGCACTTCCGTAGATTCGCGCCGTCGTCGTAGTCTTCGTCTTCGCTTCCGTCTTCGCAGAGCGAAGTTTCATTTGCCGTCTCTACTTGCGCACAGTCGAGGACCCGTTTCTGACAGGGTATAAACAGAAAGTCATGAAGCTCGAAATAAGTCTCTAAATCGAAATTACCGTCCGTGTGTATCTAGTTCCTTGCCGTGGTCCGCTAACGGTCCTTCGCACCTCCGTTATTCTCTCTCTCCCACTCTCTATCCTGATATCTCACCGGTAACGTGAGCGAGGTGACCAAACCATTCTGGATGGTGTTTTCGTCTCCATTTGCCGTGATAAACAGTCGCTTAACACTTGCGCAGCATTATCTGAAATGTGAAAGAAGAGTACGAAAAAAGGGAAATAATTAAAAAAAACTAATTTGAAACCAAATAATTAAAAAATGAATGCAGGAATCTATAATGCACTAAATCCGTAATAAAAATCAAACAGATGAAAGTGCGTAAAACTTGATGGTTGTCAGTCTGAACAAAACACAAATTAGACACGTGTAATAAATATATATCGCGTACAAAAGTTTTGGCCGCAGCTTTGGACACTTGTCAATGTTTTTCTTTGTTTAAATAACAAAAATAGTAAAAATATCATTACGATATAATCGGATTGCTTAAACGCAGATAAAATTAAGTAAAAACTCGCCTTTTCTTTCATTTGTGTCCAACTTATTTTATTTAGATTGTATCTTATTTAGTCTGACAATTATTAATTTTTGTGCGCGCCTTAATCTTGCGTTTGACTCTTATAGACCTTTTTACGGACAAAATAATGGAAAGACTCGCGGTTAGTTTCTTTTTTTGTCGCAACACCTCGTAACTCGCACTGACAATATTTGTTACTTCGTTTCAAACTCGAACACAGAACGCAAAAAATCATTCGAAACATGTCCATAAAACAGGACAGCAACGATACCGACAGCTCGCTGACAATACCAAATTCACGCGTCGCGACAAGCGACAAAATCCACATATTTTCTTCATTTTTCATCTCACTCGTACAACGCAAAGTGATTCACATCACGATATGTCCATAAGCCGGGACAACGGGATGAGCGGCAACGATACATCTCTTTGCGTCGCACACCTGCGTGTCGTATGACGCGCGAAAAAGTACAGTTTTGGTCCGGAACGGATGTGGAGGGATTGAACTGTGCGATATTCCCGCGCGCGCGGCAAAGCAAACCTCGCAAATTGCGGGTCGGGTCGGTCGGCCGACGCTCGTCGCGCATACGCGCGACTAAATCCGGAAAGGGATATCGAATTGCTAATTAACCGCAGAGTCGGTTAGCAGAGTCGCGGAATATCGAGGCGACGTCCAAACTGCAATGCGCAATCGTGAGGGACGGCATCTCTCGATCTGCCTCGGTGCGTGGCGCGATGCGGCCCTAACGAAGGAGAGAACCCGATGCTCGGTCGCAGACAGAGAGACCTGCACAGAGAGAGAGAGAGAGAGAGAGAGAGAGAGAGAGAACGTTGGAAAAAGGGGTGAGAACGCGGTGGTGCAGTGACTGATCGGAGGGCTAGAGGAGGGCGAAACCACGGAGGATGAGCGAACGTGGCGATCGATCGGCCTCTCACTGAACCACCGGCGAGTTCCTCGCCTACAGAGGAGCTTCTCCACACCCTCGTCACGCGCGCGCGCGCGCGCGCGCGCACGCACACACACACACACACACACACACACACACACACACACTGACGTACCTTCGTTTCCTCTCTTTGTTTCGGTCGCGTTCTCCGTGTCCACGCGATTTCTTTCTCTCTCTATTGTTATTTTCCGTTATTTGTTTTATATTCTTTAATTACTCCGCGAGAACGTGTGTTGTATAATCTTTTCACTATTCGACGCTCCTCGATTTTGTTATCCTTGCCTCTTTCTTTGCCTTTTTTGTCGGCCTTCTTTTTTTTCTTTAGTCATATTTTAATATTCAAATCGGTGTGTTGGGTGGTATCAATCAGTGAAACTTTTCTTTGACTAAAATAATCAGAAAATTAACAATAAAAATTAATCAGTCGTCACATATAGCAAATAGTTATATGGATTGATGAAATTAATTATTAATCAGCGTGTAGTCAAAGTTTGATCAATAATTAACTATGTCAGTCCATTAAATTATTCGCGATTTTGTATGTAACGATTGATTTATTCAAGAAAATTTTTATCGATTAATACTCAAGAAAACTGTTTTTGTCTTTTTGGCACTTTGTATGCAACTTATGCGTATCGCGCTCTATCATGTGTGTTCTTTAAAAACCAGAGAGAAAAAATTGTTTTGCGTATTCCCTCCCAGCCTTTTGCGAGGTGATTCTGCATTAACAAGTAAAATGTTGCTCACGTGGATCGCAAAATTCCGTTCTCACGCGCGTCTCGCGGACGGAGAGTCAGTCGTGGGCGAGCGATAGGCGCTTCAAAGTGCATGAAACACGCTAATTGCTCGCGAAGGCCGATATAATTATTGCGCTCGATGCGGTCTGTCAGCGGGAGTTTGCCGATGCGAATAGTTGTAACGCGTATTTCAGCCTGTCCGTGTGCACACACACACACACACACACACACACACACAGGAGAGGAATACGGATCATTATATCGCCGCAAAATTAATCCTGTACGAAACACAGCTCCTGGAGATTGCAAAGAAAATATATAATTACCTGACTATCCTTCTTTTCAAAGTCGATGAAAACGCGACTTTGCCCTCTTATTTGCGAGACGCATTCGTCTCGTTCCTAATTTCGATTCGCGATTAAGATGTCACCCCGGGGACTCGGCAGCGACCGTCCGTGTAGTGTCCTTCGCACTTATTCGCGAGCGACATCGCTCGAGTCGCGCGTTCCGGACGTCTCTCTCCCTCCTCCCCCCGTCTGTGACCCCCCGGGAGAACGCCATCTCGGCCTCACCCTTCCGCGCCCGCCTCCCTCGCCCGCGCACCTTGGGGAAGGTCGGGTCTAGGTCGCGTGCTGGACTGCTGCTCTCCTCCACCTCGCGTTGGTTTGAACCGCGCGTTAACGAAACTCCACGGCGCGACGCGACGCTACCTACGGCCGCGTTAGGTCGGATCGATAAATTTGCAAGTACGACGCTGCAACGGCACTTGGTGGCCGACGGATAGTTTATTCCGAGGGAGTGGTGGTGGCGAAAACCGCGAAAGGTTCGGACATATCGTTGCACGGCCTTTCGATCTAACAACAGACAAAGCCGTCGCGTATACGCGGGATGCTGCTGCGCAAACACTCGATGAGATTTCCCGAAAATCATTTCTAATCGATTGTGCGTCTACGGCAAAAACAACAACAAGATTATACATGGAGAGGATCTTATGGTGAGAAATAAGTTTACACACTCAGGGAAATTCTGCTGCTAGGAAAAAAAATGGTTACTCAGTTTATTTTCCTACTTCTAACAAGTAAACCTATCCAAAAGTTACACTCTGATTTCTTTTTAATTTGGCACGAATATACAAATACAAAAAATATTTGTCATATTTTTTCATTTTGACCCACTTTGAGTTTCACGGGCAGTTTATAGCTTTTTAATGTTTCCGTTCCTATCATCAACAAGTACAACAAAAATGCATAAGAAATAAAATTGAACACAAGATATAATTAAATAATTTCAACAAAATCGGCATAGCTGAGACACGAACCATTCTAAATTTCTTTAGCCGAGATTCCAACCGAAATATTTTAAACCTGTACTAACATGTAGTAATTTATAAAAAAAACACAGATTATAATATATATTTTCTCCGTGTTCTCCAGAAAGAGAAGCTTTAAGATTCTTTGTCGTATTAATTTACCTGGAACTAATTTAATTCCTCATAATGAGGCTGAAAAGAAGCTAATGAAAAAGGAATCCGATGAGATTTTTGTTGAAAAGTCGTCCGCTTAGAGTGAACCAGAGGTGATTCTTAAATAACAAAGTTTACGAAAACTGATCCATATCTCATTTATATAATCGTCAAATTACAGCAATATACATAAACGTTAATTTACGTTAACGTTCCGCATTATTATTACGTGACGCTTCTCAATAATAATCTGCGCGCAATATCGCCTCTCTGCATTTCGCGAAGTCGGCGATCAAACAAACAAGTACTTTTTGAATTTCGATTCTTACATATACGAGGCGATACGGGAGTCGGAGCACATGTCCAAATTAGGGCTAGAAGTACCGGATTTCATACAGATCCTAATCTTTTGCAAGGAGAAGATATTCTCGTCCTACAAAACAGTAAAGGAATTACTCAAGGAGAACAACACTCTCAGGTATAAAAATTAACTCACCGATCGTTGATTCAAAATATTCTCACGCAGAGATATTTAACTTGTCGTGCATGTGCGCGCAGAAAGTCTATTCCGATCTTATTCCTGAAATGCGATGCACATCGCATTGTTTCCTTCACAGCAGTCGGTTATTCGCGAGTGGCGTCCACATATAATAGCGTCACGGTAAACCGAATTCATGTCTGGTCGATAAACGACGCACTCCGCTCGCGCTCGCGAGTGCAAGCGAACGGCCGAGAACGAGAAGTCTCGCCAATAAAGCGAGCGCGCAACGACAAAAACGTCGGGATCAATCGGGGTTAACGAACGTAATTCCTCGGTATTCCGGTGGCTCGTGGCGAGCCCGTAAAAAGGTGGAGTCCCGTACAAAAGGGGATGGGGTGGTGGAGAGCCGAGGGAACAGGGTCGGTTCCGAAACCATAGAAACTCGCCTGCGAATCGCGTTAACGGAACAACACACACACACACACACACACACATAGATGATCGTTTTAAACGGATTGGCCGATATACAGCGTGGTTAAAATACTACGTTCTAACACCTGCCATGTCACTGCGATCGCGATAAATTATATTTGCGAATCTGCCCAGAACAACTGTGGTCGCGCGTCTCTGTAAAGAGACGCGCTACTTTGAAGAAGCAGTTCAGCGAGCTCACGACTTCTCGGATTGCACCAGAGAAAAAGAATCTCTCGGCAGCAGCTCGTTCTCGCAAACAGCAATGCACTGCGATTTTAGCTTCCTGCGCTTCCTTGGTGTTTATACAGAGGGGTGTCTTGCGACAGGTGAGAGAACGCTCGTGTACATTAGGTCAAACTGAACACAGAGTTCCCCCACTATTTTGCAAACAATCACGTACAATTTTGGGTTATTAATTCAAGAAGATCGGTGAACGATAGTGCGTTTCGCACAAAAATAGTTCTCACACACAGCGTTTTTATAGCGCGCGATTATTCACCAATTTCCTTGAATTAATGACTCAAAATTTGACTGAATTTGAATGTGATTGTTTGCAGGAGAATGTTGTGTACATTTACATTCTCCCGTAAAACATCCTGTATATTAAGATAGAGACGATTTGTCAATCGTGCGCACGTCTGAAACGTCCGTTTCAATGAAAAAAAGAAAGTTTGCGAGTTTTTTGTGTATCTGCACGAACCAACAATTTTTCTCTCGTACTGCGGGGCAATGCAAATCCAGGGATATAATGGAAAACACTCCATATATCGCCGTTCGATAACTATCCGGTTTGCGCACACACAATGCAATATCACTGTATATAATAAGAAAAATACTCGTTGATTTCGTGTGCATCGACTGGCGGTCCGATTAAGAGCGTTTCGACCGGCATTCTATTGTGAACACGTTCGTACCGGATGGCGAAGCATTAGTATTTATTAACCTAAAGTCACCCTGTAATTGACGTAATTGCCGGCTCGAGGTATTCCGCGAAGACTGTGGAAATGACTCGCTGTAATTGTACGTGGCTCGTGCCGAGGGCGGCTCGAATGCACGAAATTATCAACAACAAACAATTCGAGAAAAACACGCCCTTCATTGCGTGTACCGAAAGAAAATTTGCCTCTACGAGGACGCACTCGGGATTCATTACACCGAGAAAAAAATGTATGATATTTGGAACTATAATGGCATAGTAAAAAGATTATAGTTAGGAATATCATTTTTACAGTAAATATTACCATAATATTTGTAATATTTACAATATGAGCATAGTATAACTGTAAAATTTTTACCAAGAATTATAATTATTTGAAATAAAAACTATAGTAAGGTAGCAAATATTGAATGGTAAGAGAAATTAACTATTTTATATAGTCAATACAATTGGAATATTTGGCAAATATAGGTACATGTAACTATATTCCCAAAAGATACTTTACCATATATATAGAGTAATAAGATGGTGACTATAAATCTGTGTTTATTCTACTATAACTTCATGTTTAGATGAACTATAAATATATGTTTGAGGCCAAAACGAACTATAAAATATAGTGAGATTATAGTTATTCCAACTATTTTTTTCTCTCAGTGTAGAATCGATTGCAAAATCTTGAGGCGTTGGGAAACGTCTGCTCAGCCATCTCAAATTTACCCAAATTTATTGATAGGAATAGTAGAACGAATCCTCTCGTCCATGCGACACGGAAGAATCGACATTACCGCTTTGCGAATTGTATTCGCTGCTGCACTGTTTATCGTAGGAAGCAACGGCCCTCGGCAGATTGAGAGAAAGGCAGTCGGGAAAGATACACCGCGTCTCTCGCACATTGCATAGGGTTAGTGCACGTTCCCAAGGCTTCCTTTGGAGATGCAGCGAGATGCACAGAGAGAGAGAGAGAGAGAGAGAGAGAGAGAGAGAGAGAGAGAGAGTGAGTGAGTGAGAGGGTAAAACGAGCTATTGCGAGCCGTGGCGTAGCCGCGCATAGCGAATATCGTTGTCCTCCTCCTCAGATCTCTCGAATTGTAGCGCGTGCGAGCGCGGTGTCAATTATGGAACGACATAGGAAGACAACAAGACACGACATTCGAAGACTAATTTCAACCGCACATTGTAAATGCATTGTTGCACCTAGCGAATAAAAGTATCAACAAAGTTTTGTTCTTTAAATATGAATATTTAAACTTTTCAATATATATTTATTTATTTATGCTGAAAGTTTAAATATATAAAGACAAAATAATAAGAATATCTAGGGAATTGGTATTTTAATCTCCTTGTAATCTTCTTTCAAATTTTGTCCTCTTATTCTCTCTATTTTTAACACACGTTGGATGTCACAGTGCATGCAGCGATGATGCATTCAATTCACGTAAAGTAAATGACTAGGTATATCTCTAACTCCTATTTAATGAAAATGACTTGGCGGCTTTTCGACAAAAAATTAGATTCTTCCGCGCTTACGTTGTTAGACGAATTCTATCTGTGAATTTGACAGCTAACGCGTAGGAAAAGGAAACGATACAATAGCCCGTTACGATGGTGAATTCGCCAAGGCCCTTCGAGACTGTCGACTAAAGCGGTAGGGTAAATTAACCAACTGCGTAATTACCAACTTTCGTTGAATCTTCACCGAGGAAAAATTACCCCCAGAGTTTGTCACGGGATCTGTCGTCCCCGAGATGGTGATAGCGGAACGGTGCTCTGCATACGAATATAGATAAAGCAGTGGGTAGTGTCGGGGTTCGCCAACTTTCGTCGGCGCCTCCGCGCAATGAGAAATGCGAGGTCGCAGCCAGACGGTTGCTGTTCCTCCTCCTCCTCCTCCTCCTCCTCCTCCTCCACCTCTTCTTCCTCCTTCTTTCCCGAGAAGAAAGAGGGAGAGACAGAAAAAGAAGCCCAAATCGAACGTGTTTCTCCGCTGAGACTCCGTGTCAGCGTTTTCCGGCCTTTTGAATGATAAATAATTTTTTTTTCTTTATTTCTTTGCACAACTCTACCGACGTAAATCAGTTTCTTCGGCGTCGAGTAGATGAGTTGCAAGTAGGTTGACGTTCAAGGAAAAATTGAGCGAGCAATAATTGTTAACTGCTTGAATGGATGACATATTATTGAGTTTATGGAGTTTACATCATACATCTTTGCGTGAGACTTGAAAAAAATGAAAGACAATTTCGACAATTTGTGATTACTTCTAGTCTTTGGATATTTATTTTTATTCGATGTAATATTATTGTCTTTCGCGAAATGAATTTTGGGAACATTTCCATGCCCGAAATGGAGTGAGGAGTTTATTCACCAGGTATATATTTGCAGGGCGACCAAGGGGCGTATTCTTAATGGCGCATCAAGGGAGCTATTCATAAATGCACCATTTGTTAAACAAAATTACGTTTTTATATATTTATTTTACTCTCTAAGTAATAAATGTTAATTTCAAGCTAATTGTATTACCTCGCTACATTTCACTCACAATGAACATTATCGACATAAATGGAGAAACTTAATTGCACATGCTGCTCAAAGCATAAAATTGCTGCTGGTGGGGTAATGTAATGAAATTAGTTTCAAATTAACATATATTATTTAGGGTAATGAAATAAATATATAAAAACGTAATTTTATTCCACAAATAATGAATTTACGAGTACTCCCTTATACTCGAACTTTAGGGAGTAACTCCCTCACACAAAAATGTTATAGCGAATACTATACTTTTTCTTCTATGCCGCGTTCCCTACATATAGCATTTACAAGTTTTTTTCTATTTGAATAGTATCATTTTTTACAAATTTATACCGGAATAACAGTCATCTATATAATTCTACCATAAGGTTATAAACTTACGATATTTAGTATTAAATTTTTAATAAACGGCGCCAACGAATCGCCTGAAACTTTAATTAAGAATGTCTTTTACTGCGATAAATGTTAGGTGAAATTTTTGTATAACTTTACTCCAGAGATCTACAATATGCTCTTTGCTTTCTGTTTCTTTCTCCTTATTTCTTCCTGACTTAAACTTTAAAACTTGATCCACAATATGTTCTTTGCTTGCCGTTCCTTTCTTTTTATTTCCTTCTGACTCAAATCTTAAGCCAGAAAAAGACGGAGAATAGGAAACAGGAAGCAAAGAGCATATTGTAGATTAGGCTGAAACCTCAAACCAGGAGATAAGAGATAAAGAACAAAAGAATGAGAATGAAACATTGTAGATGAGGCTTTAAACACTTTCGGTCGGAACTCCTTAAGTCCTTCGATGCGAAAAGTTTGAAAAATACCATCGCGTTGCGCTGCATCCGCCGCGTCTCGCTGCATCGAGAAAGAGATGTCCGAGGTGTGTGCGCGCGCGCGCGCGTTATTACGTGTTTGCGTCAAAACTTCAAGTCCTTCGATACACGTGGGCGAAGGACAGCCGCGCGCGTAGAGATGTGGGTCATTCTACATGCATATGCGCATAGTTGCACTCGGTCCTGTGTATCCGAATGCCCCAATGACCTGGTTATCCGATCTCGGCGTGACCTCGGCTCGTGACGCGTTCGCGCTCGCAAAATCAAGGTAAACCCATCGTGGCGCACATTCGCGATTAGCCCAATTCCGCTCTCTTTCTTTTCTCCGGCGTTCGGCTTTTGTGTTTCCGCCCGCCTCTCCTCATCACGCCGCCGCGAAGCTTCGCGCAAAGAAACGGCCTCGTGGCCTTCCGTCAACGTAACGGTATCGCACGGCGCGTGCCGATCTCCGCGTCCATTAGCGCGTCATCGTCGCGCGCTTCTCGAAAATTCGTATCGCACGTAATGCCACGTGATCCCGAAGTAAGCCGCTTCAAGTTTTACAAGCTTACTCTCGTCCCTGACCGATCCCGCCGTCGATTTTCCGCTCTCCCTCCCGCCGCTGGCACCGATAATGGTCTTCTTGGTGTCACGAGCGATCGAGCGGGGCTTTTCTTTGCTTCTTTCTTCTCGCCGAAGCTTCCAAAATGAGATTATACAAAGAGAGTTTATTCTTCGTTTAATTACCAGGGACTTTACTCTCGAGCGGAACTTCAACTCGGAACTAGGTGTCGGAATATTTCACATTGAACAGTGAAAAGTGGGTCGTTCTCCGCGTGATATCGTTCGATCAAATCGTGAGTAAAACTGCCGCTTCCTCTTCTCTTGAAATTCACTTTTGCGCGAAATATTTGACAAGGGAGCCGAATGTCACGAGGACATTACTTGAGCGGAATATTCGTTTGGGATATTCGTTTGGGATACACATTAGGATATTTAACATCGAACGTTAAAAGAAGTAGGTCGTTTTCCGCGCGATATTACTAGGTCGAATTCAGCAAGTAACTCTTCCAGCTCTTCTCTGCCTTGCGTTTATCTCTATGTGAAATGTTTATGTGGACCTTTGTCCAACATTCTCTTAGAGAACAGGGCTACGCGCCGTGTCCCCGACTATAATAGGCGGCTCATCTCGACTCTTTCTGCGATTGTTCGGCCAAAAAAATTAAATAAATATCCGCTATCTTTGTATCGGGAATTGAATTTACAACTGGAGCCGCGAAATATTTTCCAATCCCAAGACGATCTCGTGACGGGCGTGAAAAACGTATCATCAGCCTGCGATTCTAGTTGAAACGGCATTAGCTCCTTAATCCACTTATCCGTTTCATTAGAAAGGCAGTGAGACGTTCATTATACTTTCCAAGTCTACATGCAACTTGGCCGCCGATAGAACGCCGGCCATTATCCCGAGTTAATTTAAGATGATCCTACTTTTAAGATTATAAGTTGGCGAAACTCCTCCAAGTTGTGCGTGTCGAACTCGGCCTCTTAAAGTGATTATCCGCCACCGACATTAGCTTCAAGATTTACCCCTTTTTACAATATCTGCACTTGATTTAAGCCCCCGCATCTTAACCTCGCTTTAACCTTCGTGCTCTTTAGTAAAGTTCAGATCGTGCGTATTAGCTGCGTAAAAATAATTCCACGACTATTTATACCACGAAAGATGGAAAGATGCATTCGACATGATAGTTGAACGCATAATGATACTCGGGATTAGATGATTCTGCATTTGAGTGGTGTACGACAAAAGGACGACTCTCGGACGAAATCTCGGCCTTCTTTTTTTCTTTTTGAAATGAGCTCCGCTCGTTGCACTTTTCCGCGTGGTGAAAGCAGCGAAAGTACGATCAGGCTATGCGTGACGAAAGAAACGAAATATTCGACGTACTAGGCGGCGTGACATCGTTAGATTCACATCGCTGGACATTTAGGTGACGGTGTCCGGAGGCGTGGGTCAATCGAGGACAGATCCAGAGGCGGCTCCTCTGGCATTCGTCGAGAGTGCAAGTCACCCCTCGGCGAATTTTTAGCCCGCTCGCGTTCCATCCTCATCTTGTCGTCTGCTCTCCGTGCGAAACTCGTTAGGCCGGTTCTACATTAGTTGCAATTCGCAAGATCGTAAGAAAATTTACCAATCCTAGTCGATCGTTCTTCTTACGACCAGAGAAAAATTGACTGTGATTTTTCTCGCAACCTTGAGACTCGCAACTAATGTAGAACGACTCTTAGAGATTTTGCGCCGCGGACAACGCGATTAGTCGCAGAACGATCCAAGTTCCGCGTTTATCGAGTCGGAACGGCTGGAAACGAGGCGCAGCTCTAGACACGAAAGATCTCGACCAGGCGACAGAGAGAGAGAGAGAGAGAGAGAGAGAGAGAGAGAGAGAGAGAGAGAGAGGTGCACGTGACTCGAGTAATCGACTGGTGCTACATGAATAAGTCCCTTTGAAGTTTGGCTCGCGATGTACAAGCCGGTCGAGTCGATTCGACGAAGACGACCCTCCTTGCAATTTTCGTAAGTTCGCACACACGCGGATTTCGAGGAAGAGAGAGAGAGAGAGAGAGAGACTTCGAGAACCTCTCTCCAGCATTCGTATCACCGAAAGAGAAGCCGGCGAAGGACCTCTTCCTCTGTGCACGGCCCGGTGAGTTTGGTCGTTCCGAGAGTACGGGGTAAAAGTGCATCTCTCCTGTTGGGGCTACGTTAATGAACCAATTGTCGGGGGCGGTCGATCCACGCGTCGGCCGCGTTCTCTCGATCGATGAGAATCGCGCCGCGGTTTCGCGCGCGAATAAGCCTTGCAGCGCGCAATTTGCAGCTGAATGAAGCCTCGGGACCGGCCACCTGGTCACTGGCTGCTCGGAAAACCGATATCTCGTTATCGACATATTAGAAAATGACGACATTAGGGGTGGGATTAAGGTAGGCGCGTTAAAGCGCGCGCGTATTGTCGCTCTTGATTGCCGCGTTACACGATGTATTTCGTACTCTCTCTGTTCTTATTTTTGCATTAGAGTCGGAAAGGTGTTTTCCGCGGCTGAACGAAGAGAATGGGTCGGAGAAAAAGGCGTTTGTGCTAAAAGTAAAAATCCATGCGCAGGAATCAAGATTTTTAGCAATGTCTCGTTTGTTTGGAAAATACATGATGCTGTATCCTTGTTTGTTGTTCTATTTGTGAAGAGGGAGCGAGAGAGAGAGTGCGGAGAAAATATTTTTTACATTCGCTCTGCACCTCGTAAATATTTCTCGTAAATGGCACTTGCAATATTTTACGGCACTATCGGGAATTCTATTCGTCTAGCGAACTCTGCGCCGTTAACACACATTTAACGTCGGACAATCCGAATTCATGCAAAAAGCACCGTTCGATGGAATTTCCGCGAGGGGAAAAACCAAGTCCAAAAAATGTCCCGGCTTTTTCATACGCAAGTCGCGTAACAGTGCAGCGACGAAAAATACATGTCATCCGGCAGATTCTATTTTGCTAAAAATTCGTGGTTCGCTTTCTCTCGCGGCGTCGTTACTAATGCCATGAAGTCTCTTCGGAAAAATTATGAAAATGGGGGCGAACAAAATAAATTCACGGAATATCTCCTCTCACTCACTCACTCACTCACCTCTCTCTCTCTCTCTCTCTCTCTCTCGCCGCGCACGAGTTTCCTCATTATACCTTTATTATACACTCGCCCGCATTATTCCTCCGTTATACACTTTACAACAGGCAGCCAAAAGCGAGCTAGCCTCCGAGCCGCGCGCGAAAATTCCCGCAATGCCAAGGGGAAGTCTCGCGTGCGGCGGGGCGATAATGCTCGCCGCGGGGACGATGATTTAACGCTTTAGCAGCGGATTGTCGCGACCACGGTGACCGCGAAGGGTCACGAGCGGTCGGAGCGCGCCGAGCAGCCACGGCCCCAGCTTCGTCGTCGCTAATTATTTATGTTGTCCGATCTTCGCACCCTCTCGCGCTCCCCGCCGACGTTAATTGAATTCGCGTTCGTCCGAGAGGGCGAGACTGTCCGAATGTTAATAGGTGCGAGAGCGTACTTGCGCGCGCTTGCAATCGTGCTTGACAATTGTTCTTGGGAGTTTCTTCGACGTTTGTTCGCTCAAGCTGTCTGAGTATCGTTTCGTGACATCATTTAGCCGATAATATACGTGTCCAATTATTAATACCAATTGCTAGTGACGAAGATGACGCTCTCTACTGTGTCATCTCTCATAACAGACACTTGAACCTTCCAATAATACAGGCGTTTAATAAACTTGAAATGCCTAAAACAGCAACATTTACAAAGTGACTTTGATGGGCTCCTCACTAACTTTTATTATCTCTTTGTGCTTCACAGATAAATCTACGCCTCATCCTCGTTAGTGGCAAGACAAAAGAGTTCCTATTCAGTCCGAGCGATTCCGCGGGAGATATAGCGCACCATGTGTTTGAAAATTGGCCGGAAGGTGAGTCAGTCGTGTAGCCATTTCGAAACTCCGGTTGCATTGTATCAATGTCCATTAGCGTGTTAATATCATTGCTATAGTTGGCTTTCTCTTTTTCTCTCCCTCCCCCTATATCGTACGACACTACCCGCAATTACTACCATTAATTACCGATGCTATCGTGTCACGACAATAGCAGCACATTAAATCGATTATAGGACACATCTAGGATTTCGGATCCATTAGCGAGCCATCGGTAACAGAGAAAATTTCTTTCGGCACGCGCGTGATTGGCGCATGATGAATTCGCGCAGACACAAAACGAAATAATTGCATCAGTCGTTGAATTATAAAATTGCGACCAAAGGCACGCGCGATTAAATTACTCGATCAGAACGGGCGACGAGATCACGTTGCTTCTTTGAGGTTCGATTGGTTCGATAGTCTTCTCCCAGAAACTCTCTTTCATAAGTAGCTCAAGACAGAGAGAGAGAGAGAGAGAGAGAGAGAGAGAGAGAGAGAGAGAGAGAGA
>NW_022639547.1:1085335-1092492 GCF_010583005.1 Odontomachus brunneus
GAGAGAGAGAGAGAGAGAGAGAGAGAGAGAGAGAGAGAGAGAGAGAGAGGAGGCTCCCGACATCTGCTCAATGTTATCTTCGCGTTGCAGACTGGGCAGAGGAGGCGGTCGCCAAGGCGGAGATCCTGCGGCTAATCTACCAGGGTCGTTTTCTACACAGCAATGTCACACTCGGTGCTCTTGGGCTTCCCTTCGGAAAAACCACAGTGATGCATCTGGTGCCGCGGGAGAATCTTCCAGAGCCTAATTCTCAAGGTGAATCGGCGAAACCTCTTCACTTCCCCAGGCGAAACATTTTGCATAGAGTCCGTCCTCCTCTCCTTTGCTCGCGACGTTCGTCGCGCTAAGACACGCGTGAAATTTTCCTTAGACTTCCGCGAGATAAATTCCGTCAATCGGCCGTGTGTAATAATGTAAAACCGTCACTGATAAAGCGCTACAGAATCGTCTGTGAGGATCGGAAAAAAGTTTGTTCGCTTCCAATTCCCCGTATCCTGCCGTATTTTCGCATCCTTGTCTCTTTTCCCGGAGGAAAATAGCTCATCTGAATATAGGGGTTGATTCTTTGCAAGCCCGCAGCCCATGTATAAAAACATGTTGCGTATAAAACTCGGCTGCCCTTTTATAATATCCCGGCTGAACCTATGCACGTGTTATCGTTCTTGAAATCTGTTTACCCGTCGTCGATCTAAACTAAATCTCTCGCATCGGTACCGTGACGCGCTTGCGTAATTATTACGGTAAAATCTCGTTACGACGAGCCACGCCGGATCTCCAAATTGAATTTGTTATACCGAAAGTTCGTTATATCAAGCCGCGTATTAGACGGAGATTCGATCACGCTTCGTTACTGCGAAAATGTCGTTCCATCGGCATTCATTATAATATAATAACTGTATCGATTAGCTGTGTATTTTCCTGCTATTTGACAACGCGCACAGGTCGCTGGAAAACAGGACGATTTATTTTAAGAGTCCACTCCTAAGACGGATTTAGCCAACGACTTTCCTTTTTCACGGAGACGTTGCGAAACGTCGTTATTCGTTGCAAAAAACGGTCTTCCAAACGTCGCTATTGAATTTCTTCACGAGCAAGTTCTCAATCGAAATGTAGCACAACGTGGAAAAATGAAGTTATTGATAAACTGCCGGGACAATTAATCGCACTGAAATGAAATCCTTCCCGAGGGACTGCATCGTCAAATTGAAGAGTCGATTTGGAGAGTTCCGTGAATATCGTCCGCGATCTCTCAAGTGTTCACTTCACTACGCGAGTGTACCGCGAAACAAATTAGGCGCCGCAATCTATCGATTTAATAGACCACCGTGCAACACCGAATGATTATTCGCACGACCGTGTCGGATAATCGATCGCGCTAATTGTCAACGGTTCCTCAACAGTTTCGCAGCGTGTGTTACCGTCGCGCACGTTTAGAGACCAAAGTAAACACTGGTACCTAACTCTAGACATTCTTCTTGTTTTGATCTTTAAATACGAGCATTTAAACTTTTAACATATATGCACATATACGTTAAAAAAAAAATATATATATATATATATATATATATTCTACGTTGAAAGTTTAAATATTCATATTTTAAAACCAAGACAATAAAAATATCCAGAATTAGATACCAGTGTTATCAGTGTCTATACAATGTAGTAATGGTATCGGCACTTTTGAACATTTCGGCGATGAGAAATAATGTAATCTCCGTTACTGAAAACATTTGTCTGGACGTTCGGCTGTATTAAAACTTGGTTGCAGTAATTAAAAAAATTGTTGTAGGAGGAATGGAGCTAGTATTAACAAGAGAGAGGACAGTAAAGAGTAAGATGCTTTCCTTATCTAATTGTCTAATTAGTGGAGAGAAACGAAGAAGGAGAAGCAGTGATCACATGATCAATGTGTCTCCTCTTTCCTTTACCATATTTTACTCTCTCTTTCTTTTATTTCGCTTCCTTCATTGTCTCCTTCCGCCTCTCCACACACAGAAATTTATATCATTTCACTGTTAAAAAAGCACAATTACTCAGTTCACTTTCCTTTAATAAAATTGCCTATGATAAACTTATGATAGATTTGTGGGCGTATAAACTTAAGAAACACTTGAAACATTTACTCGAATGCAGTATGCATTTTCCTATGGTTTTCTGTACTTCTCAACAGATATGCGACGCGCATATCTGTTGTACAAAATTTCTGACCACAAAGTAATACTTCCTGAGAGAAACAAAATTATTATTTGCATATAAACTTGCGAAATAGTTGAGACGAGTAACATTTACTCGAATGCAGTATCTATTTTTCTGTGTAAGAGAGTACTGTGTGCGACAGCGAAAGCGTTTGACCTGGCATATCTCTCTGTCCCTCAATCATGTCATCAGCCGTCGTGCATAAAAGTGCGCAATATACACGCGCCATGAGTACACGCAAGAGTACACTTCCTGTTCCTACAGCCGAGTGTTTCTCACCTGGTGCACCTGGTTCACAACGAAAAATTCACTCACGTTTTTTCCGTGTGGTTGACATGTGATTTCGTGTCGCGCGACTCGTAACACAATTTCTTCCGCTCCCAGCGTTTTCTTCGACGCGTTAGGCATGGCGAGGCCTCCCTCGGACGGGAGAGCGCTCTCCCGATGAATTGTTAGCCGCGACTCTAAGAACGGTTACGCGCGCATGAATCGATTGAGAATTCAATGGCTTATTTTTACCTCTATCCTCCTTTACATTCCCAAGTTCCCGATTAAGTGAACTTTACCGCGCGCGGACGCGCGAGCCGCTCGTTTACTGATAATTATTAATCGATGCGACGGCAAGTGCGACGGATGGAACGAGCGGGTGGGTTAATAATCAGCTTTGATCGACGGAGAAGATAATCGTCCAAGAACGACGCATTGTGCAACTTCGCAACGGCGGCATGCCGCGCAACTTTGCGCAACGGGAGGTTTCCTCCTTTCTAAATCGCCCTTTTTTCCGTACGAGTCGTGCCATCGGCTGCGAGCTACGACGCGGAGTTTTCGCGGTGAATGCACTCGTGTATTTTTGTCCTCCGAATCTCGAGGGAATCGATATATCTAAATGTTTCTTCTCGAGAAAAATTCTTCTCACGTTTGTCTTCACATTTTTACATTGCGTCCAATTATTCGTTGATTTCTTACGTTTCTTCCGTTTAACGTATTGATATCATTGAGTGAGGTAACGGCGATATATTTTCTCCGCTTAAATCGTCGATCATCCCGAAAACGCGAAATTATGTTGGTTCATCTTTATCCGCGATGTATGCACTGAAAGAAAAAAACTGGTTGATTTAACTAAAATTAGAATTATTCGAGCATATTTTTCTGTCATTCCAACACGAAAATGGTAGTAACATGCTCATAAAGTTATTATCATTAACATATAACAGTAATTAATTAAAAAAAAAATAATTTTCTTGACTATAATTTATAATAATTATTTCTCCATGTATAGTTACAAACATTTTTTTCTCAGTGTGAAACCGTCGCGATTACGCGCATATGTGTGATTTCACCTTGATTGATAACATTAATCGACAAATCTTGACGTTTTTTGCTCCATGAATGTGAGTAGTCATTTCCGACTATGTATTTTTGACTTCTAAACACGAAACCGTTGTCCAAATTTTTGACAATCACGTCGCAATTTGAAGAAAAAATGGCGTAAAGATAAATGGACCAAAAGTGACGATTTTGAGGAATTTTATGACGTTGGAGCAGTGACAGAAACTTTTTTTCTTCATTTCAATACTATAATGAAGTATTAATTTGAAACTTTCAGCCGTTTTTGAGTCATTTTACTCGATTTCTCTCGAAATTGTGATGTAACAGCCAAATTTGGACAACGGGGGGGGTTCGTGTTCAGCGGCCAAAAATACGTCGGAAATAATTCGTGAGACAAAATGTTGTCAGACAGTGTAATTATAACTCACTCATCCCACTCTTCCTCGCATAATCCTTTTTGTAGGTATCCTACCTAACGGTGAGCACATGCATATTATGCCCGAAGATCCCGAAAACTATGATTTGAGCTAAAAGAGATACCTATCCGCATGTCAACGTGAGTCCTTTTCACTTGTTCCAATGACAATACGGTTTCAGCAGTAACAACGAACGAATATCCTAAAGTAACCCGTTCTCTTCGTGAACGGAAGGTACGCCAAAACACTCTTGACACGGTCGCGAAATGTCGTCCAGCCAGAATCTCGCGAATCAACGACGAAACAGTTGATCGCGTTTTCGCTCGCTGTCGGCCGTGCCGAGTGAACTAACGACATTGCATTCCTTGTTACAGATCAGAGGCAAAAAAGTAAAGGTGGCGGGAGTAGTTGCTGCTCGGCTTCCTGCTGCATACTTTAAGATCGCCGGCAGCGTGCGTCGCCGACGTGTGAAGGTTTTGTCGTGATGGATGGGCGTGCAGCATGGGCGAGCGCGTCCTGTCGCGGGCTCACCCAGGCTGGGCCATGGTTTCTAAGGTTTCGTGCTGATGTATAATCGTTAGTGGCTGAGCTGGTGAGCAGTGTAGCGGGAAGCCGGATTACACAGTGTCGCGGGAGTGGTCGCGCTCTCCTGCTCGCGACCTTCGTCCGACGGTCCCGCGATGCAGATCCCGCTGCAACGGCAACAACAACGTCGCCTGCATCTCGTCATCATCGTCGTCATCGTCGACGGGGAAAACGCATTGTCGCGACATCGGTTGGGGATATTTGGTTCGACTCGGTACGATGCGGTCAGGCGGTAACAACGCACGATCCATGACACGCAGCCGTCGAGGAAAATCTGCTCGGGACGGAGCTGGACGAGGTGTAGTGTTTCTCTATCGCGATCGAAACGATAGTTCGCTTCACCGATGGGCAGGCAAACCGACCGACTTGCGCCGATAGCGATGGTTAACCAACTTTTCGCTTGCGACCTTGGTTTGCGAATCATGTGACGATCTTGTCGCGGCGTACAGGCGTACAGACGAGAAAGATTCGATTAGTCATTGATTTCAGTCGGTTACTTCAACCGGATTTCGATCCAGCCAGCAGCGGTCTTTCTGTGTCCGTTTTGACTCGTGCTTGTAATATTACTTGCAGTAATGAGAGAGAAAGTGAGAAAGAGAGGAGCGAATATGTAATACGATCGTTCGTGAGAATAGTTTATCGTCTTAACAAATTTTCGATTTATTAAAGAATTTAACTTAATTAACGTTGCTAATTAACTCATTTTGCGTGGTGCGGTTTCTCTTGTGCATTACACAGTGTCGATTATGATGCAAAAGTGGAACGACTATAACTTTAGTTGGGTTCCTCTTTGTTCCTTCTTAATCTGTAGTTTAAATCTCGCTATAAGAAAAGAAAAAAAAAAGATAATTTGATATTATAATTGAATTTTCTGCAATTGGCGATCTCCTTCGCGGATAAAGAATGTAGCTGTAATGTCAAAGGAGCGAGAAGAGGAATTAATCTAATTAATTGCAATTTACTCTTAGTTAAAACTAGGTTTCGATCGCGAGCGATCGTTTACTCGTCCCGAGATTAAGAGAAAATAAAGTCGGAAGATTTGATCCACATTATCTCAACTTGATTCTCCATCTAAAGGCATAACTGAATGATCAATAATTTTGAGGAAAGGCGAGACACCAGTTGATTTTAACTATGAAATTTTAGTTAATCGCAATTTTAGCGCTACTCGGTGTCGGCGCAATCGGTCTGAAGGAAACCACGGAAAGGCGAACGATTACGGCGCGTAATCGTCGTGCTTCCGCGGATTCTCGTGATCTCGTTTCGTTGTTCTCACTCGGTGGCGTGAAGCCGGAGCAGCGACGATAAGACGAATGAAATTTCGGCGAGAATGTCGGATACAACAGGATTGCCCAGGTTCTAAATGGAAATGCATCCTGGAACGGCGCTACAATGCTTAGAAACTCAACCACTGTCCCAATACTGCAGCGTTATAATAATTATTGTAGATGGGATCGCGTGTGCGTGCTTGCGTAAGTGCGAATGTGTTGCATTAGTTGAGAAAAAGAGGGAGAGAGAGTGCGCGCGAATGTCTGAGAGAATAAAAGAGAAAGACAGAGCGAAAGAATAGAAGAGAGAAAATAAGATTTATGTTATGATATGCAGGTAACGAATATATATACGTACATGCATGCATACATATATATCATATGTATACATGATGTGTGTGTGTGTGTGTGTGTATGTGTGTGCGTGCGTGCGTGCGTGTGTGTGTGTGTGTGTGTTTATACAGAGTGTTCCTAGCCAATACTGTCTTTCTGCTGACGCATACGCGTGTGTTAAGTACTTGAATTATGAATGAGAAGAACATATAGCGTAATGATGAAAAATTTCTCGATGAAGACAAGTCGTCGCGAGAGGAGTGTTATTAAATACAACATGACTCGCGATACGTTCTTAAATTTTGCTCGCGTCAGCTACTCGCGTAGCGTTTATCGTTAAACGCGGTTGGCCAGAAACACTCTGCATATACAGGATGTTAAAGGAAGAGCATGCGACTTCTCGAGAGCGTATCCTTGGGAAAATTTGTTTATTGGATTCATAGAAATCTGCCTCGATGTTGTCTTAAATTTTAACATTACACGTCCCTAAATTCTTTCGCTACAATCGCTTTCAAATCGACTTAACCAGACGAATAAACACGCAAAATTAACTGCATTATGCTCGAGAATAAGCCTTTTATTTTTAGATTTAAGGACTATCGTCTTTAGAGATGTGCTGCTAAAAAACCTATGAAAATTAAAGCGAGAATCCTCGATCAATGCATTTCCACGACGACATTGGCTCCAAACCGAGAAAGGAAGACAGTTCACTTGAAATCAAACGAGCGTCACATTTCGCGTTCTCACAATCTCTTCTTTTAACAACCTGTACACGCTATTATCGAAGTCGCGCGTGCACTTGAAACGTGTGTTCTGTCGCGTTTCAATGCGCACGCACGACAGTATAAGACACGTTGACACAGCAGTTAAGCTCTCATATGATAGACTTTATTATGAATTTAAAGAAGTAATATTATGATGTCACTTTGAGAGTTTAGTATTCTGAATATAAGATTATGTAAAAGAGATAGAGAGAGAGAGAGAGAGAGAGAGAGAGAGAGAGAGAGAGAGAGAGAGAGAGAGAGAGAGA
>NW_022639547.1:1092638-1094650 GCF_010583005.1 Odontomachus brunneus
GAGAGAGAGAGAGAGAGAGAGAGAGAGAGAGAGAGAGAGAGAGAGAGAGAGAGAGAATGAACGAACGAATGAGAAAAAGAGAGAGAGAGAGAGAGAACATCGGATCTCTAATGATAGTTATGATTAAATAAAAACTCAAATATATTTCCTGTTAATATTCCTTCTTTTTCCTCTGTCGAGCCCCTTACTCTCCTTCTATTGTTCCACCCCCTTTTGTCCTCCCCTTTACCCCTTCGTGTACCCGTCCATGCGAATCTGTCGGGCCTAGAACATCGCTCTCGTTAGACCCAATAATTCTACGCTATGGATTACATGCCCATTCGAGTATCGATCGATCGTAGTTAGGTCCAATCAAACCGTTACGAATGCGTTGTAGATGATTCTCTATACACACATACGTACAACACACATACACTCTCTTTACACACACGTACGCATGTCGTGTACTCTCTACATAACAGAACACACACACACATATATATACATACACACACACGCCCACACAATACAGATACGTACACATCTTATATTACCGTAATCGTACTGTAATCTTATGAAATGTATAACCCTGTGTATATATATATAATGCAATGTTCTTATGTAGTTAAATTCGCGAGACGAGAGAGAAAGAGAGGGAGAGAAAGAAAGTATGAACGAGAGGGAGAGAAAGAGAGAAAGCGTGAACGAGAGGGAGAGAGAGAGAGAGAGAGAGAGATATGCGAAAAAGCCGGAAATATTCGTTCGGTCGAAAGGAAGCTATATTTAATTTATTTCCTATATGTACACGTACTTGCGAGAAGCGACCATGTTTGTATATTTCAAAATCGTTATTAGTACCTGCCTGACTCATAAACCTGTGCCATAGCGGAATGGTTTTGCTCCCCCTCCCCCCACGTCTCCCTTCTCCTCTCAAATATACCCCTTTTCTTCTTAAGAAATTCTTCCTGTAATCTTTTCTCCTCGCTACGAAGCCACTTTTAATGCGCGAGGTATTATCACTCGTATCTTTCGCGAAAGTATCAAAGTGTGCGGAACAACGTCGAATGATCTTAGAATTATATGCGCAGCGACACCAAGCTGGCGTGTGAGTGGCGATAAGATCAACGAAACGGAAGAGAAAGAAAGAAAATGCTCTGTCGACCGGAACATATCAATACCGCGGGCGCGAATTGCGACGGCAGTCGAGAGAGACGCGCTAATCCCGACTGTGTTTCCCTTTCTGGACAAAAGTCCCGATGTGTAACTTATAGTTTGAGAAGCAAGACTTTAACGCTGGGATTAACGCTAATCGACATCGTCGCAGTCGAGCCTAAATATTGACTCGACGTCACTGATTCCTGATATAGAATCAGTCTTAAGCGATTGAATCGACTGTTACAAAAAAGGCATGAGTTGAACTTTTGTACGAGTGCGAAAATTCATTACGTTCACGCGACAAAGCACGCTTGGAAAGGATTCGGTTTCGTTCAGTTTCGGATAAAAAGATGTTGTAATGCGAACGTATCTAAAAATAGACGACGGAAGAAGATATATTTGTGAGAATTATCGTTCGCGTCTCGTAACTTACGAAAGGGAGGGATTTTTAATTTCGAACGATCTTTTAAGAGTTGCTTCTTTACTTCTGAAGATGTTCTTTTCCCGTTCACGACGTATTTCCTTTCTATAATGACTGCTTCCATCCGACATAGATTATAGATTCTGTGCGCAAAGTTACGGAGTCTGGAAAATTGACCGCACGGGTCGCTTCTACCTCTTCGAATCAGAGTATCCTTCGATTCCGAAAATTTTGTTAAAAGCAGAGCGCGCGACGGCCAAATGTATCCGAAACTAGGTCGCGTATCTCTTTAAATTTTTAGCTAGCCACGCGCCTTGGAAATGGTCAAATTCCAATCGCATCAATCTGAGATGATGTTTGTATAATTAAGAGAAGAAGAGAAATTTACACACACACGTGCGTGTATATATATATATATATATATATATATATATATATATATATATATATATATATA
>NW_022639547.1:1095644-1133389 GCF_010583005.1 Odontomachus brunneus
TATATATATATATATATATATATATATATATATATATATATATATATATACATATATATATATATATATAATTAAACTTATATATATGTATACACGTAAATAGAAAAAAATTTACGAAACTGCTAACTTTGTCGCGACTCATGAACGTCACACATTGAACGAGGCTCCGAGGACCCCATCAAGATCCTTCGATAATTCCAGTTTGGCCGTCGCTACCGCGCACGTTACTGGCGATTTTATTCTTTCCCGATCATAATGAGGTGAGACAAAAGTTTCAAGATACTCGCGCGTCCGCGGCAGGACAATATTACTCTCTATTTACTCCATCTGTCGAAACAGTAATCCTATGTATATGTGAAGGTTTAACGAAAAATATATTGTATATATTGTGGGTTTATGGGAACGGCTCGCACGATGCACTCATCACGATTTACTCATTATTTACTATGTTCGCCCCGTGGTGTCATCGGTTGTCTAGAAAGTATCCGTATATAATAGAGCGTTACCTTAATAAAGACATGTTATTGTCGTCATTACTCCTCCCTCCCCCACAACCCTTTCTCCCCTTCACCTCTCCACGATTCGTATTTTTTATTGTAAGATCGTAAGATGTAGATTACCTATAAATGCTGTTTGCATAGGGAAACAAATTGTTTAGTTCATAAAATTTTAAGATTGCGATCAAGCAAGCGCGCGCGCGAAAGAGAGAGAGAGAGAACGCGTGAGAAAGAGTGCGTGTGCGTGTGAAAGAGAGAGAAAGAGCAAAAGCTACTATCGCACTCAGTGTGTTGTGGAGGGATGCGCGAAGAATGCAGAGGAGACTATTAGTCCTATCGTGAATGTATTATTAAAAAGCTGTAATGAAAAGTTAAAAATATTCTTAAAGATCAGTTGCATTGTATTCATTTACGTGCGATTAAACCGCGTCCGAAAGTAAACAAAGAAGATATCGTTTGATGTCACAAATTCATTCTCTTTCACAAAAAAATAGAGGGGGTGAGAAGTGGGGCGGGGAGAAGCTGATAAGGGAATTGTCCTCGACTTTCGAATCGCATTTATAATCATAAGACGATAAAGTAAAATGATCATTTGCAAATCGTCATTACAACCACATAATGGCTCCGTAATAATAAATTTACCTTGTAATTCTTCCCGCTGCAATGTCACTTTCAAGCGTCGGACGTAAAGCGCGAGCAATCGAAGAAAGATTGCGTTGATTTCGATGAAAGATGCACCTTCAATGATTGACGGATTATTCCCTCGAGAACTAAATGATTTTTCCGAATAAAAATCGCGAAATGCGCAACACGCGAGAATTGGCCGAATACATATGTACTGCACGAATAGAACGACAGGAAGGTTGCACACTTGACGAATTTCTGGAGGCATCCGGTAACTAATAGAAAACTTTATTCGTCGAGTTACCAAGGCTGCGTTCTAATATTTACTGTTAGCGCTGAAAAGCTATAGTTTATATTACGTATGCTATAGATTTTTTCAGCGTTGTTGGTAATTTTGAAACATAGCCTAAAAAACATTCTTCAATGGATACGTTGCAAAACTTATATAAAAAATTAAAAAAAAAATAAAAAGTGTCGCAAACCTTTCTGCCGTTTATGTAACTGTTAGTCTTGTTGTTATCGATTATTACATACGTTCCACGTCATGAGAGAGGCATCCATAAATATGATTTCAAAGATGATCGATTGTTATGTTGCATCTTTCAAAGCTGACGAATGTTTGTGCGCCGGAATAAGAAAATGTATAAAGCTATGTAGTATTACAAAAAGATAAAAAGGGATTACATATATATCTTATTCCCGCTTCTTATAAATACCGAAATTCACTTGACACCGTCATACGCTTCGTCATTCCATCCGTTGATGTAACGTTAAAAAATTACGTTGGTACCTTTAACGCGTATTATCGAAATTCATGTCGATAAAAAAGATCTCTTTAGTCGAATTTCCTTTGATATCAAAGCATCAAAAGAAACTTCTGATAATTAAACAAATTCTCCCAAGTTAAGCTTTGAGAGATTATTATGAAATTGTTGTAAATAATGATCTATCTACAAATAACAAGTCACATAAATGTTACACTACATATTTATTAATGATTCAGAATCACTGATACTGTATCTCCATAAGATTTAACAATCTGCCACTCGATACATATTGCAAATACTATAACTTTGACACAATTACATCTTCAAGACTTTGTCAACTTTATTGCCTTATTATTTTTTATTTGCATATATCTTGAACCTAGGCACCATATACATAGGTGATATGAGTATCGCACTAGCGATACAGAATAGGGAAAAAAGTTTTTCCTGAAACATAAATAAATATAAAACTTACATAAAATCAATCTATTTATGTAAAACTAAAGTTATATAAAATAGAGAAAGAAAATCAGCGAAATTTATATATATTTTATCTACATATACGTATATTTATGCATGCATACATACTATATGCACATTATTTTATACTTTTCTCTTTATTTCTTTCTCTTTATTACTTTTCTCTCTCTCTCTCTCTCTCTCTCTCTACCTCTCTAGCCAAATGAATTGATACAATTTCTACCAACAAAGGAGATTAAGAGGGGAAAGAAATAATAGAAAAATTTATTTCCGCAGTTTCACCAAGAGAGAGAAAGAGAGGTTAATTACGCTTATAGATTTATCTCTTACGTAATTCCACGAAATCAAATTTTACTCACGGCGTTGGAAATTTTCACTGTCGGTGGTGTGCTCACAATCACAGTACTGCAATTGCGAGCAATAACGCCCGATAAACGGGGTGCAACCCTTAAACCGTTCATAATCGAATACATCTTGAACTGTCGCACAAGCTTCTATGCCGCAATGCCGTAAAGAAGGATACTGTACGCAAGCGCACCATATAATATATAAAAGTCCATCTACAATAGCAAGAAGTAAAGGGGTGAGACCCGATTGACCACGATACGATTGGACACAGATTGTAATGATTGGTTCGACCTAGTAATTCACTAGATAATTCTTTTCATCGGTTGGTTGTGTCCAATCGTACCGTGATCAATCGGGACGCTCCTGAAGTAAAGCGGGGAACACACATCTTTACATAATGCACACGCATAAGAAAATTGACCAACCAGAGTTCTCAATTCTATTGTCACCAGTGCTGGGATTCTGTAACTCGTTATTGGACTTAACGACAGTTTCATTATCGTTGCGCAGCTTTTATATACTATAGAAAAGCTGCGCAACGATAACAAAACTATCGTTAACTCCAATAACGAGTTACAGAATCCCAGAACAGAGTTGGGTACGCATAATACCTCACGTTTTATGCGTGAAGTTTTGTGTGCAGAAAACTCGAGTAATCTGCGCAGATAACTAAATGAGGTTTTCTGCTGCATAAAACTTCTTTTAGAGCTATTCTACAATTACGTAAGCGAGTCGTAAATGGTTGTATATGATTACAACCAATCAGAATAAAGTAATCAGTAAATTAAACATTCTGATTGGTTGGCTTTATAACTGTTTTGTATATAAGACAAAGCATAAATATTTGTCCATGATCATGAAAAACATGAAATTGTGAATCTAATTCATCGCTGTATCCCATTTTTTAATTTTTTTATATCTATATGTATATACAGATGTATTAATGAAATTTATTCAAGAGCAGCAAGTAGGATTGTACCCAGACAGAAATGAAAAGTCGATTCGACTTTTCATTACGGGCTGGATAGGTTATTTTAGGCTGCATTCCGAAATGCACTGCCAGTACTGAAAATAAAGTCGCGGAACAAGCGCGGAAAAATCCATTGTCACAAGTTGTTACAAGTTGTTCAACCTAACCGCCGTTACGTTAAGACGTGTTCAAACACATTCGGACCTGATATTTTTTTGGAATTCATATCTTGGTACTTTGGATGAAAAGATAATAGAGAAAAGTTTTAGATCTTCCGCTTTTCCGCTTTCTCAACGTACGGGAAAAAATGATTCAATTCGCGGAACGCGGAAATCTAGAAGATTCTAGATAAATCTTCCGCGTTTCATGTAATGGCACCCTTAGCACGGACACGATTCGCCAGAAAATGGGCGTAGAATAGCATGCAATAAATTGACACTTTACCGGCAGCGTCTGAAAATGGGCGTAGGGAACGTAGTTCCATCTCAAAAATGGATGCAGATGGCGCATCGAACAGCGTGAAAATCGTGGTCTGTTCTTTTCGGTTCCGAAATTCACTGAAATTCTATAATATACGTAACACAAACTACAGATTTTCAGTATATTTCGGAACACAGCCTTCAACTGCACTGCTGAATTGGTGCAATAAATTAGAGTGAGAAAAAATATACTTGTCTCACCTTAAAGATCATATATGTATTATATAGAGGCCTGTGGTCCAAGCCTACAAGACACCTGATATTTTTTTGGAACTTGTACTTCGGTACCTTGGTAGAAATGGATATTTGAGAGAGTCTGCAAGCCAAGTAAAATATAGTGAAGAAGAAACCTACAAAAGTTTAGGATTCTCGGCAGAGATTCAGATCCATTGGGTATAATGTTATGAAAATCTGAGAGCAAGTAACTTATTTCACAAAACACAAATAGTATTTTTTTGTAAAATTTGGCTAGATACTCATTTGTAGAAAGGAAATGGATATTGTCAGCCCTACTCCTCAGGATCTGCAGAGAAAGCTATACTTCTTAGTAGAACAGTTACAACATATGGCTGGTGAACTTCCACCAAAGTATCAGATGCGATTACCGTATGAGTTGTTATCCGGTTTAGCCAATTCACTGTTAAACGATACTATTTTTGAGATAGTGAAGGGATTGATGGAGATACAGCATGTTACTGAAAAACACCTCTTCCAGCAGCGACTTCAGCTTTTGAATCAACAGAAGATTGAATCTCAGGAAGCATTATCCACGGCGACAACTGATGAGGAAATAATGACAGTAAAGGCGGCATTATATAAAAAACACAAAGAAGAATTGAAGCAAACTGACATGAAATTGGTTCTGCAATTGGATCAGAAAGTTTCAGATCAGCAAAGCATATTAGAAAAGGCAGGAGTGCCTGGATTCTATGTGACAACTAATCCGATGGAGATTCAAGTACAGATGAGACTGTGTGACTTCATAATCAGACTCAGTAAAATGGATTTTGATGATGATGATGTACCAAGTTAATATACAAGTATAGTTATTTATTTAGTTATATATTTCATTAGTTTTTATTATTTTATTAAATTTATGTGTACGTTATGTATTTCATAATATTCTCTTCTTACACTATATATTGATCAGAGTCAATAAAAACCAGAGCACTTTTCTTATTTATTATTTCAATGTAATTATTAATCATTGATAACAAATGTAATAGTAAATCCTGCAAAAATATACAGTGAATGCGTCAACATATTTTCTAGTATATGAAATATTTTATTCAAATTTAAATTCTTTCTGTACACAATAGTTGTAAATATTATATTAACAAATGTTAACATTAACCTCTACATCCATCAGCCCAAGACTATGAATTAATGCTTAAGATACGACATTCTCTTTCTAGAGTAAAAGAAATATTTTTAATACAAAAGATCTCATATCATGGGACAGAAATAAATTTTTAAATAGAAAAAAAAAACATAAGCTGTGCAAAAGATGTTTTCTTTTTTCTCCGTTTGTATATTACAGAAACAAATAATATTAAATTTAAGAGTGAATATGTTTATGTAATATAGTTTGACAAAAATTTGTTATATTTAAAATATATTTTACGGTAGTTTATAATTTTCTATTCCTTAAATATGGTAAGTATAGTATTCAACTATGTACATATGGATAACTTTTGTAAAGCTATATAATACATAATTTTATATCTTTTGGTATGCATGACCTGCACACTCAGTTCACTACATAGATCTTCTAATGACTTGTGCAGTGAACCAAGTTGCTAATGCACTAAGTGTACTGGT
The DNA here is from genome assembly GCF_010583005.1 of Odontomachus brunneus. Taxonomy (NCBI): domain Eukaryota; kingdom Metazoa; phylum Arthropoda; class Insecta; order Hymenoptera; family Formicidae; genus Odontomachus; species Odontomachus brunneus. The sequence goes on from NW_022639547.1 coordinate 1,101,631, forward strand.
TAGCATGCATGTCAGAAAGCATGGAATTGTGCATCGTATGAAGCAAGTTTAATATAAAATGATATAAGTAATAATTTTCAAATTGATCACTTGGCAGTTGTAACGTTTGTATTATTTACAACCAGAAAATTTTTTCTTAGAATGTGCCAAGTATACTTACTAAATCAAAAGAGATTTGTTGAAATATCTTTCATAAAACATACAAGAGGCCAATTAAAATAAAATGTATTTCAAATAGTAATATTTCCATGTTTTTCTTAATTTTGTGTGAACATTAACCAATATATACATTGTATTCTCAACTATCGTACTATCGTTTTACTCAGTAAGCAAAATATTAAAATAGAATATTTTATCTGAATGATGTATCCCTCCAAATGCTACTTAGATTTATCCAAATGCCGGTGTCGGTGAAATTTGTGCGTTGAACGGTTTATCAGATTGAAAGGAATTGGTCTCGTTGGTCTGTGTAAAACATATACGATAAACATCGTCGATTGTTGAAGCAAAATGCACTTCCAATCCATCTTTGATATAGTTCGGCAAATCGTCGAAGTCTTTTTTGTTTTCCTCAGGTAAAATTATACATTTAACGCCAACTCGTTTTGCCTAAAAGTCGAAAGCATATTTTAGCATTATACATTACCTGAAAACTAGAACACAGCAACATTACATTGATATTGGCTGATGATAAATTGATTGAATTTTATACCGCGATAGTTTTCTCCTTAATACCACCAACAGGAAGAACCTTGCCGATAAGGCTCACTTCACCCGTCATCGCCACGTCTTGTCTGATAGCTTGATCCTTCGCGAGAGAGAGCAACGCTGTGACGATCGTCACGCCCGCGCTTGGCCCGTCCTTCGGAATAGCACCTTCGGGCACATGTATGTGTATGTGAGAATCGTAGAGAAATGTATTCGCAGGATCCACACGTGTCATGTAATTTCTTGCCACAGTCATCGCGATGCGTATAGACTCCTTCATCACGTCGCCCAGATGACCGGTGACTTCGAAGGACCCTTCGAATTTCTTGCCACCCGTTGGTTTCTTGATGCTAGTCTCAATGAATAGGGTGGAACCGCCCATGGCGGACCATGCCAGTCCCATTACTACTCCGGGCGGCGTGATGTCGTACATTCGGTCGTGCGTGAATACGGGCTTGCCTACAAAGTCATGGAGATTGCTCGCGACGACGGTAATCCTCTCGACTTCCTTTTTGACGATTTTGAGTGCCACTTTTCTATGTACCTTTTCAATATGCTTCTGCAAATTTCTCACTCCCGATTCGCGACAGTAAGATTTGATCAACACTGTGAGTGCGCTGTCGTCTATGGTAATTTGCTCATTACTAAGACCAGATTCTGTTTTAGCTTGCGGAATCAAGTACTGTTTCGCAATGGCCAGTTTCTCCTCGGCTACATAACCCGACATTTCTACCATCTCCATACGATCCCTCAGAGGTTCCGGAATAGTATGCGTGACATTAGCCGTGCAAATAAATAGAACCTTTGATAAATCTACTGGAACGTCTAAATAGTGATCCAAGAAGTTTGCATTTTGCTCTGGATCAAGCATTTCAAGAAGAGCAGACGCTGGATCGCCTTGATAGCCTCCTCTAACACACATGATATATTATTATTATTATGTACAAAATGAACAAAAAAGTCCAATATCGTTTCGCGAAAATCACATTAATAATCGAGATATTAATTGTAGATTTGTGAATAATTACGCAAGATACGTAAATGAGCTGCAATGGCGACGTTTATATTAGAAAACTGAGCAAAGAACTGAGCACAAAATCTTATACCGAAATTGTTTTTAATTAATGATTTTCTCTCGTGTATATATATATATATATATATATATATATATATATATATATTCTATGTGTAATAAAATATAATGTATAAAAGTAAATTACATACTTGCCAATCTTGTCTACTTCATCTATAAGTATCAACGGATTTTCAGTTTTGGTTTTCTTTAGGCACTGAATGACTTTGCCTGGCATGGCACCCACGTACGTTCGTCTGTGCCCCTTAATCTCCGCTACGTCCATCATGCCGCCAACGCTAAATCTAAAATACTCTCTGTTCAAAGCACGCGAGATTGATTTAGCTATAGAGGTTTTGCCTACGCCAGGAGGCCCGTAAAAACATAATATCTTGCCCTGTGTAGTACCCTTCAACTGGCTGACAGCAATAAATTCTGCAATGAAAAAAACAATAATTATAGACAATATGATAATATGTAACTTATTATTTGCAATTTCAAGCGTCCATACCGAGAATCCTTTTCTTTATGTCTTCCATTCCATAGTGATCCTGATCTAAAATTTCGGTGGTTTCCTGAAGATTTAAATTCTCTGTGCTCGTCACACCCCACGGCATGGATGTAAGCCAATCCAGATAATTTCTTGTAACACTATAAAAAAAATAACATTTGTTTAAATTGGTAAACTTTGTTAACTTATACTTGGTAATAGATATAATAACACCATTTCTATTACGCTTGATATTTGATACACACTTGAACTCACTGCTGTGATTTTCTAAGAAGGACAGTTTGTTCAATTCTTCTTCTAAGACATCCATCACTGGTTTAGGAACTACTTTCTGTTTTATCCTTTCCCGATATTTTTCTTCTATCGCATCTTTGTCATCTTTTTCCAACCCTAGCTCTTTCTTGATAACTTTTAGCTGTTCGTGAAGGATATATTTCCTATGTTGTTGCTTCACCTTCTCTTCAACCTCTCTGCCAATTTTCTGCTGTAGTTTGCTTAACTCGTATTCCTTCTTCAGAAGCGCGAGTGACAATCTTAATCTTTTTATAATCTACATATAAATACATTTGTCACTTCAAAACATCTTTTTTTTATGTTCATGTTAATGCATTATATAAACAATAAAATACGAGACGTACATCCATTTCTTCCAGGACTTGCTGCAATTCTTGCGCATCCGCTCCGGTTAAGGCAGCGCCTAAATCACTAAGATAAACTGGATTATCCACGACTCTTTGTCCTTGATGCAACATTTGTTGCAGAGATTCGCGATATAAAGGATTCATGCTGATTATGTCTCGTATCGTCTTAATGAGTTCCTGTGTCAGAGCCTGTTCAACAAATATTTCCATTTTTAACTTCGAAAATCGCCTAAAAAATAAATAACTCCGAACACTGCAATAGAATATTAAGAATTATACTATCGAAATCATTTCTGTTACCTTGATTTCTTCAGTCTGCTTAAACTTTTCATGTGTAACATTTACAGTTTCTACCAATAATATAGGTTGATTGCCTGATGGATCTAATGGTTTCTTCGTACTCTTTTCTGGTGAATCCACTGATTGTTTTATTTCCATTGGATCCGTTTCACTGGTCTTTTCAATTTGTTCTACAAATTTATTATCTACCTTTTTACGCAATGATCTTCGGCTCATCTTGCTAGTTGCAATTGTGTCGTCTACAGGAACGGTAATTGTTGTATTTAATAGTGGAAACGTCAGTTTCATCTCTGTGCACAGTAGGTAGGATAATATTTAAACAGAATATTACGACACAAAGTATGATCGTATAATCAAACAAGAGGACAATCATTCCATTCAATCAATGAGAAAATGGGAGAAGTACTATCATCATTAATCAATAAAAAAATAATTTACTTCTCATAAAATTAATGAGAAATTAGAGTTTTATATTATACTTTATTGTAGCTAACAAAAGAAGAATGCAACATAAATACCTTCCTTATTCTGTCCTGATTTTGTGTTGCCATCTTCAAATATCTGTTTAACAATCTTAATTCTTCTATGTGCCATAACTACCAATCTCATTCGATTGCCTAAATCCTGTACCTCGTGTACTTGTGCAAAAGTCCCAATAGGATAAATTTCATCCAAATTTTGAACAATTTCAGCTTCGTTTCTGTGCATGTATGTAATTAATAAATTAATGCTTATAGTGTTACCAATTTGTGTTTTAAAGTTATATTAAACAATATATTTCTTGTTTTCAAGACTTACTCTTCAGATTTTTTCAAAAAAACTCCTACGTAAGGTTGGTTAAGTTTGATCTTTCTACGTATCAGATCTATCAGAATTGGATTTGTAAGCTCAATAAGTTTGATGAATCTGGGAAATACTGGATTCCTATTAATAGCAATGACTGGTACATTAGGCCATACTTCAGGTACTACTACAGTTGCAGGCAAGGAAGCAGGATAATCTGCTGGTTGATCTCCATCTCCATCACTAAGTAAAAATATAAAGTAATAAGTAATATTCTTATTTATATTTATATGTATATATATATTGGTATCTAAATACAATAAATGAAATATAAAAATTTATCATATAAAAGATTGCATATAAAAGATATATACAATTAATCAAATTAAAGAAATTAAACAGAGTCAGCTTACCTTGGTGGATTTCGATTGAAAGCTTTTGCAAAAAATCTCACCGACATCACCGCGGGATGAAATCGACGTCCGCGTATATTTCTCAATAACTTTGATTTTTCAGCAAAGTATTCTGTTCGTACTAGTTGTGGTTTAATGTGAGCCGGCAATACCTGATGATTGACAGGCCGACTTTTGCAAAAAGTACGCGCGATCGTGTTACGCTGCCGCAAAATCGGCAGCAATTTAACGTTCATCGCCATCGTAAGATGTATCATCTGTCAAAGTAAATTTTCATAAATGTTCAATTATCTTGTTCATACGTTATGTAAAAAAATAACGATGAGAAAAAGCTCACAGGAAAATTGTGGCGTGATGTGACAAGATATAACGCGATTAGCAAATCTTAACCTAACCTAACGCAACCATCAAGCGATACTAGGCACCAGGCCTGTTCTTTGTTTCAGCTGCACTGCTGAACTGGTGCAATATATTGAAGTGATGGCTTCTGCACACAGGACGCGGTAATGCTTGCCGCGCGGCGGAAGTTCGCGTGACAGCCAATCAATATGCTGTTTTCCGTAATAACCTTCTAACTATTACGGAAAACTTTCTATTAATCTTAATATCGACGATATATATATCGTCGATATATAATCGAATATCGATATATATAAATAATGGTATATTAAGCTGATATAATACTCATCAAGAAAACATTGTATTGAATAAATGCGTCGCCGTTGATATGCGTTGTTAATATTAAAATTATCTAATAGACTTGGTTTACATTGTGCACTTGATACTCATACTAAATAGTAACTTTCTATTAGATAATCTTAATATCGTCGATATATATATATATATATATATATATATATATATATATATATATACAACGGTATATTAACATAATCTTAATATCGACGATATTACTAAACAACTACAATAATTTATAAACAACGGTATATTAAGTTAGTATAATACTCATCAACAAAACATTATATTGATTGAATACGTCGCTGTTGATATGCATTGTCGATATTAAGATTATCTAATAGAAAGTTACTATTTAGTACGCGTATCAAATGCACGATGTAAGCCAAGCCATAGAAAATTACTATTTAGTACACGTATCAAGTGCATGATATAAAAACCAGACCATTGTAGGCTGCGTTCAGATTCCTTACCCGGGTGCACTCTAATACAAGAAGTACTGTAGTATATGTGACATATACTATAGTGTTTCTAGTAACAGAGTGCACCCGGGTAGAGAATCTGAACGCACCCCTAGATGGGCTTTTAATCACCATGTAATTTCATCCTAATTCGAGGAAACGGTAACGGTATCTCGAACATCATTCGAAAAGATTGAGATTTATAACGCAAAGCATAAAATTGCATATAAATAAAGAAACTATATTTAATATATCGTGGCTCTTCTTTCACATGTAATCAATATGAATGATAGACATAATTCTCTTGATTATAAAAATATTTCTCTTATGCTAACAGGTAAATTATTATTAAATAAATTATATATATATATATATATGTTATATTATTGTTATTAAATTTTACATTTTCTACATTATCAATATTCAATAACACAACAACTCCTTTTTGTAGGAGAAATAAGTTCGGCTTGTATAAAAAGAAACAATTTAATGCAGCCTACAAAACATACAAGTGTATCTTTTATGGATAATATGGAGGACGATGACGAAAAATTTATCTTAGATTGGAAAAAAAATATTGATAAAAGTTCTATAACGTGAGGAAAACCACTAGTGATTTATTTGTATATATTATTATGCCATACTTACAAATTAGCATCTTTTCACATATATAGGCAAAATAAAGAAAATTATAGTATAAAAAATTTGCAAAATAAATCGTATTCATTGAAAAAGAAGTCAGCATTCAGTGAAGAAGATCAAAATCTCATGAAGCGATTTAAAAGATCTATAAATGAGAGCAAAGCTCTGTGTATAACTTCACAGAAACCTGAAAACATTAATTATTTTAACAATCACAATCTCTCCCCTAACAGCACAGATGTTCAGGGGACATCCAGAGAACATCCTGAGGAAGTCCTGAAGACATTTCTTCGTCCTCAAGACGTCCTTAGGACGTCCTCAAAAGATCTTGTGCTGTCTGGATCATTTCCTACAAATGCTACAGTTTTCACTCCTTCTATAGCATTTAATAATATTGATAGGAATTTCAGGTAATTTTTAATTTACGTATTGTTACACACAGCAATTAAATAATAATCTTTATTAAATAATAGTCTTTATTTCAATTATTGCATAATTTTCAGAAACAAAGCTAATCGATTTCTTTTTCACATAACTTCAAACATGCAGAAAAATCCACAAGTGATAACGCCAGCAAGTAAGATTTTTGCCGAAACAGAAATTGAAGAAATGATTTATTATGAAATGAAGTATTTAACACAGCCTCAAAAAATTAATTAAGTAATTTATAATGTGTTCTATATGTCGCAATATTGTTTATCCATATAATTCATTGATATATCATTTACTATTTATCTGTATAACGTTCATCAGTATCTTTTATCGATAATATAACGTTAATGAATATAAATAATATTTATTAGATACTTTTATATATTTGTCAAACAGAAATATAAATATTTTTTTTTTTATTTTTTGATGTCTGATCTTATCAAATGTAATATTAATGTAATAGTTGGGAAAATTTCATTGAGAGAGTTTATAAAATTGGGTATCCTAAATATATTAGGACATAGCAACCCACACAATATAAAGTTTTAAAAAGCATCTTAAAGATACCTTAAAGAAATTTAAAAGACGTTTTACTTGTGCAGACATCTTTTAGACATATTTCATATATCTTTAAGACATCCTTAAGAAGTTTATTCTACTTGAAAATATAAGGTGAATTTTCAAGTTGCCGCGAAAAGAAAGAAATTCTCGACAGATAGCGCTATAGACAAGAGGAATTATCATAACCTTTTAAATCTTTCAAACATAGGGAGGTAACGCGAACAATAAACATGATCGAAATAATTGTTTCTACATAAACGAGATTTTATGTAAGTTTAATATTTTCTCTCTTATTTATTTCAATTTAAGATATTATCAACTGATTTGATTTAAACTGACTGTAAGTGTACTGTAATTGATATTTATTTAGATCAATTAGAGAGAGATATATATATGTATAAAAATCAACCATGAGTGAATTTAAAGTACATCATTTGATAAGAGAATTGATTGAATCACTTGGGTAAGTGACAGATATATCATATTTCATAATCTGAGTGATTTTTAAGGTCATACTATTTTGTAAGTCAATTTTACAATATGCTCTATATATATGTATGTTTTTATAAAGAAAATATAAAGTATACAAAAAGAGCACTTTTATATACAAATATTATCTTTTCTTAGTTCAGAAACTGCTCCAGAAGAACATGTAGAGAAACTACAGAAAGAAAGTTCAACAACAAATGCACTAAATACTGTTGCTCCTCAAAGTTGCATTCAGCATCTTTCCAAACATTCATTACAACCAGAATTATTTATACAAAAGTATGAAGAACTAAAGTCTAAAAAGTTAGTGAGTTAATATAATTTGAGATATTGTATGCATGATACACAAACACTTTTATACATATAAATGTAATAAAAAATATATTTTTTAGGGTGGATTTACTAGGTCCGTTTATGCAAACTCTGGAACTAATATCTCAAGATAAGGATTTAATAAAGTTTTTGTCAAGATCTGCACCAGCATTAACTGCTAGTTCTACAAAAAATCAAGTCATTACACAAAAAGATTTGCCAAAGGTAATAATATAGCAGTAAATAATTGCAGTATCTAGTTCCAATGAAAATTATTATATAAATATTACATATACGCTACATAAGAAATATTTTAATTTAAATACATTGTTAGATCTGCAAAAATGTGATGAAAGCTGCTGTCGAAGGAGGAAAGAAATTAAATCAGCAAGCAGTTGGTAAAAAGAATGATACCTTAACAATACACAATTGGGTGGCAGAACGTCCACGTATAACTTGGGACTTTTATAGTGACACAACTGTAGCACTTTATCAAAGTTTGTAAAAATTTGTTTCTTTGAAATATAAGTGAGACACAAACTATGTGTATTTAAAATCAAATGATTGCAGAAGTTGTTCCTGTTATATCTCAAGAGTCTATACTTCTGTGGGATATCCTGTATTGCTTAAAAGGCATAGATGGGTCATACATAGTTTCAGAACCTTTAACAACTCCCTATGGTGTTAAGACATTTGCTATATCATCAGATATTAGTAAGAAATATGTAAAAAATTTCAATCTGATATTGAGTCACAAAAAACTCATTTGAAGTTCTTAAAGTACATTAACAGTGTAAGCAAGTAAAAGTATTCTCTTTTCAGGTATATCATTTAAGCAACTTGCACAACAGATATTACCTTTAGGTTCCTGTTATTCTATGACAGTGAGATTTGTAGAGGAGAAAGTCTCCCCAGATGATGGACAAGTTAATCATGCCTTGAGAGGAGCTATACGATCTTTACTGAAGGATTACTTGGTAGTAAATTACATTTTGCAGTGTGTAATGATATGAACATATAATTTATTAATTTATTATATGTTTATATAATTATATTTCAGCTTTTTGTTGTGCAACTTGAGATGGAACATGTCCATGGCAAATTAAATTTACAAAAGTTATGGTTTTATATCCAGCCTACTATGATTACAATGTCTATACTTGCTCAGATTACATCCACAATATGCAAGGTTGGTAAAATAACATCAGTGAATGTGTACATAGTAAAATTAAGAGAGTCAAAATCAAATTAATTAAATTAATTTCATTATATATTCACCGCACTCTCTTGACGATAATATATGAATGCCATATAGATTTATATTTAATGTATTAAAAGAGTTGACTCTCTTTTCTAATATTGTACATAATAGAATGTTGATCAATTTTAGGCAAATGCTAGAGGTGGGAAAGTGTTGAGCCTCCTCCATGAACAAACAATGAACAATATCAGTGGTGAAACCAAGTCCAAAGAACTGTGTCTGTATTTGATGCAAGCAGCGAGCATGCCGTATATGCAAATTTTAGAAAAATGGCTTTATAAGGGGATGATATGCGATCCATACCAAGAAGTTGGTATCATCATATGTGAACAGTAGTAAAAGTTTGTCTATCATACTTGCACATTTATACTTATGTGTTTATCAGTTCTTTGTAGAGGATAACGAATTGGTTCAAAGAGAAGAACTTCCAGTGGATTATTCTGCAGATTACTGGGAGAAACGATATACCATGCGGCCGGAAAGGATACCTGTGTTTTTAAGCGAGCACGCACAAACAATACTTAGAACAGGAAAATATTTTAACGTCATTAGGCAATGCGGTGCGTTCATCAAGAGTACGATATTGTTTGTTTTTCACGTTATAAACGTCACTTTATGCAATGTAAATTTCATCAATTAGTTTCATCAACTATTTGCAACAAATGTTTGATAAGCCTAAAATGCATTTATAGGTAAAACAGTACAATGGGGGAAACAAGAGCCTTTGAGTTACCAACATCAAGGACAGAAATACATAGCTGCCATCGATAGAGCATATTCAGAAGCTGCTAAAAAATTATTGGAAGTACTTATACATGAAAACGATCTGATGGGCAGACTGCGTAGCGTAAAAAGTTATTTTCTTCTCGCTCAAGGAGATTTTATAGTAAGTTCGACTTATTTTATTTCTCAAATATTTGATATTTTTTATACAACATGAGAGAGAAATTTATCCACTTTTTGATATTAGGTTCAATTTATGAATCTCTGCGAGGCAGAGTTAAGTAAAAGCATGTATGATGTCGTGCCACATCGTTTGGCATCTCTCCTCGAAGTTGCAGTGCGAATGTCCACTGCCGATTCAGATCCTTATAAGGACGATCTGAAACCTGAGTTACTTCCGTATGACTTGCAATACCAAATGTTTAGAATACTTTCGATTCAAACCAGAGATGAGAAAGGTATTTTATCGGAAAATACTACTCTTATTCAATTATATTTAATTAACCGAAATTAACTTCTATTACAGAATACTGCCTTCAGGCAGGTAAAACTCTAACTGGTTTAGAAGCTTTTGTCTTCAATTACGATGTCAAATGGCCAGTTTCTCTAATTATTAATAGAAAAGCGATAGCTTGTTATCAAATGTTATTTAGGCACTTGTTCTCTTGCAAACACGTTGAAAGGCTTTTGTGCAGGTAAGCTACTTTTGGTTTGATTAATCAAGATCTTATATCTCTATTTTAGCAAAGTATTAAAATTTATTGGATTACAGAGTATGGGTTAGTAATAAAATTGCAAAAACTTTTACGCACGAAGTGGCAATGGCTTACAGACAAGCATTCTCATTACGACAAAGAATGTTAGATTGTATACAACACTTGGAGTATTACATGATGGTGGAAGTCGTCGAGCCAAATTGGCTAAAATTTATAAATAAAATGAGCAAAGTGATTATATTTCTTTCTTATTGCTATGTAATATGAAACATATTATTATAACTTATTTATCATATACAAGTATATCCACGCAAAATTGCTTTATGCATACACACATGTGTTAAGTTTGATTTATTAAATTATAAATAATGTTATTAAACCAGGTTAGTAACGTTGACGATGTACTGAGCGTACACCAGGACTTGCAGGACAGTTATTTGAAAGAGTGTATGTTAACGGATCCCGACCTTCTCGGCTGTATTACCAATATATGTGCTATATGCGTAGAATTCTGCAATTTTATGCAGGTAAGTCTACAACATATTTTACATAATTGTCTAATCCACTGCATGTAACAAATTATATCCAGCGACCTCTTCCTCTAAGTTGCAACCATTATTTCAATTGGATTTTTATTACAAAGCTTTATTTTTAACTACATAATATAATTATAAATACTAATAAGTACTCCAAGTCTCATGTTCTTTCTTTCGCGTAATAATTTCATAAAAAAACATTTATATATTAGGAAATTTTATATATATTTCTTCGTGTAACTGAATTAGCCAAATTTTTTTATTTTTTTTTTTTTTTAATTTATTTTAAAAACACTATGAGAATTGCCATATCAACATTGAATAAGTAATGATACAAATAATGCAATTGATACAAATGATTTTATATTTTGTTATGAGAGAAAATTATGGATAAATATTCAATATCTATCAAATTGTAATGCCATTTTGCTAATGTTAAGCATATGAGCCGCTACTACATTGATGCTGAATTGACATCCATGATTGGTGCCTGTCAGGAAGATGTCTATGAATATGAGGTATATTGTCAAAGCTTTAAGCTCGTCTTCATGCATCTCTGTAGTTCTAGAATCATGAAGCATTTCTTTGCAGATGAGACCTTGTTAGAAATCATTATTATATCGTTAAGAACATGTGACTGTTATATTTATTCATTATTCCCCATTTGTGTGCATGATACGACTAATATTCTATTTAAATTTTTATCTTGTAAATGCAGTGGTGGCTTTAAAAAAAGATATTTTACAAATATTCTATGTTATATTACATTGTAATTTATTTACATTGCTTTTACACATATAAGAAAAGTTTAACATTTTATTGCATTCTTGTATAAAATTTTAAATGTCACGCGTTAGTGTTATTTTGGAAACTCCGTTGTGCAAGTATAAATGATACAAGCATTTGTTAATAAATTTATATTTTGTTCATCCTGTGAAGATGTCTGAAGAAGATGAAGTAAGTATAAGAATTAGAAATGTGAAGTAGAATACTTTTGGATATATGAAATGTATTCTATTTTCCTATAATGTATAATGTATATGTACTTTTAATTATATATATTTTATACCATTTTGACTCGATACTAGTAAAAACTGGCTCATTACACTAAAAATTATTTAAAAATGTTACAGGCATCTGTAAATGCTGAAAATTGTGTGATATTAAGTATAATATTCTTTATCATATATTTTTTTTATTAAAAACATGACATGAGGTAAAATATTTTGTAAAATTTATTATTTTTTCAGTTTTCTTTTTTTGGGATGTTATCTTTTTACATTTTTTTAAATATGAATTTGTAGAGGCTACTTATATAAAGAGTGTGTATGTGTGTGTGCGTGCGTGCGGGCGCGCGCGCGCGCGCGCGCGCGTGTATGTATGTATGTGTGTGTGTGTGTATATATTTCGTGCCTAAAATTTTTTTAGAACTTTATTTTAAAATATAAGTAGGTAAAATATAAATAGTTTGAAGAATTTTACCGCGCTTATTACACGTACGTTAAAATATGGTTCTGTAAAATTTAGATATTCTTAAAAATCTAGAATAACCATTTTCTGCATGTTTTATACAACATGGAAAATACGTTAATTTTTTTAACGTGTGCTACATTATTTATTTATGAAAATTTTGACTATATATGGTGTCCTATTTTAATCGATCACCTCAAATATCTCTTGTACAGTGCATTTTAGGGAAAAATGTTTCAGATAAAAGTTTGGGATTTCGAGGGGGACATAAGATAATATCATTGGTTTGACCTCGAGTGACGTCGTCAAGGTCAGGACAAGGTCACTTTGAATTTTTTAAATGGAATCCCCCATTTTTCATTACATATTCTTATAGCATACCTCGAAAGCTTTCCAAAACACTATAATAAAATATTTTTTCATTAAGTATTTTTCGAGTTAAAAGGCTTCAAAGTTGTTGCCATTAGCGTTGGTACCTAAGGTGTTCGACGGCTAAAATCTTTTGAATGTTGTTCAGGGCCATGACTTTGACAACATTTGTCAAAGTCAAGGCGATTGGAGGCTATTCCTAATATTTTCATTTCTTCAAATTTTACAGTAAAAACGAAAATAATATTTAAAATTATGGAGTAACATGTGGATTCCAATTGACTCTAAAGGGTCATATGAAGGTCACAATGCTTCGTCGGGGCCACAAAGAAGCACACGTGTGAAATCCCATTAATAAATTTCTTTAATAATCATAGCATTGTGACCTTCATATGATCCTTTAGAGTCAATCGGACTCCACATGTTACCCCATAATTTTAAATTATTTTCGTTTTTACTGTAAAATTTGAAGAAATGAAAATATTAGGAACAGCCTCCAATCGCCTTGATCTTGACAAATGTTGTCAAAGTCATGGTCCTGAACAACATTCAAAAGGTTTTAGCCGTCGGTCGAACACTTTGGATACCAATGCTAATGGCAACAATATTGTAACTTTGAAGCCTTTTAACTCGAAAGATACTTAATGAAAAAATATTTTATTATAGTGTTTTGGAAAGCTCTCGAGGTATGCTATAAGAATATGTAATGAAAAATGGGGGATTCCATTTAAAAAATTCAAAGTGTCCTGACCTTGACAATGCCACTTGAGGTAAAACCAATGATATTATCTTATGTCCCCCTCGAAATCCCAAAACTTTTATCTGAAACATTTTTCCTTAAAATGCACTGTTCAAGAGATATTTGAGGTGATCGATTAAAATGGGACACCCTGTATAGTCAAAATTTATTATAATATTGTAAATTATAAATCTACTAAAGTAATATAATAAAGTAGTAAGTTTTGAAACGCATTTTTGAGACACTTTGCATAGTATAATTGTCCAAGTAAAATTATTATCTGTGGTAAAAAGCATGGTTATTAAAAGTAGCACACTATAGTCAATACATTATATATTGACAATTAAATAGAACTTTGCAATAATATACTGCACATATTTGTTATTTCTTTAAATTGCTTCTTAATTTAATTTTCATATTAAGTGCGATACACATATTTTTACAGCGTAGTAGCTAACTATGTATTTTACTAGGTTGAAAATGGTGTCGCAACAAAAGACGGGGCAGGAAGCTTTGAAGAAACAATTGTATCATTAGATGAAAAATTTACTCAAGTATTGCTACGTCTTCTAGATCGAATTTGTGATTTGGGTTGTCATAACAATAATGAAAAGCTACTTAATGTCTTATGTCGGTAAGTTTAAAAAAAATAATTTTCTTAGTTTGAAATAAATTAATCATTTATTATAAGAATATATTACAAATTTCTGCATTTAGTAGCATTTCTTAACGATATATATGTTTAAATTAGGCTCGACTTCAACTTATTTTACACCGATATACTGATATGCCGAGGAAGAGAGACGACTGTCACGCGGCAAGATGTATCTGGTTAATAATTATGCGTTATTCGCGTAACTTGTTCATTGCTGTCGCTGATTTACTCTCAACATGTAGATTTGTGACAATAATCTGTTGATATATAAAGAGAAGAATTTTAATTATTTTCTATACATATAATAGAGATCATATTAATTTTCGCAATGACCACAATAACGTATCTGCTTGTTGATTATATTTGCTAACGTTGATTGTATTTATTAACAAAAACAATATTCTGGCTACAAATAGATCTTCAGAAAAGATCTTCGTAAAAGATCTGCTTATAATTATAACAGTACAAATTGTAATAGAATGTAACATATATATGTATATATATTCTTTTTTATTGCAATATATATATACATATATATATAGTAATAAAATGCAACATACATATTAAATAGGATTATTTATATTGATTGCTTCACATTAGTTTACACTCTAAAATACTCTAAAATAAAAGTTTATATGATAGATTATTTAGATTATTATTTTATGGATTTAAGTCTTAAACAGAACAGACATCGCCGAACACTCATATAGTATAAGTTCAAATGTTCTTTCGTTCGAATTTTATGCTGCACGTTCCATTGTATTATTAACATTATTATTCTCGACCGCAAGCTTTATAGTATTCAAGACGTCCTCAATCACCGTCAACTTCTCCTGTAACTTGCTCATTGTGATCATTATTCTTTCGTTGTCCGACAACTGTCTCCTACTGCAAATAATCCGCTTAGCTTTTTTGATTATATTAGGATCCATCTTCAGGGTGGCCCAACGATTGTATTTTTTGATAGACTCGGTGCGAATGTACTTGGTATAGCCTCTGTGGTTGTCATAAGCGTCTAAGTTGTCGCAAGGCTTAATGCTGATTTTGCCGTCTACCAGATAATTCGGAAACAGGAGGATCCTCCTGGTAAGATACTTGAACAGACTCCGGCGCAAGATATCACAACAGAACCAATGTCTAAACAGCATGCCGAAAACCACGTGCTCGACGTAGGCGACCAAACGTATTCTGGAGATGAGACTGACGAGTTCAGCCTTACAGAGGATCTCGGCGGTATCGCTAACCGCCAGACCATTGAGTAGATTGAACAGCACAATAGCAATGAGGAAGACAAAAAAAATGAAGACGAGGTGACTCCAGACCGGATGCGATTCGAATGATATATCGTCGGCGTCGAATTCACCGGTAAGCATGATGATTGTCTTGAAGAATGAATGGCCGGGATCGGGAAAGTTATCGTCGGCGTCCTTGAAGAGCGTGTAAAAAGCGAAAGCGAAAGCGAGAATGAGGAAGATGTACGGAAAGAGAAAACGTACAAAATTTAACGATACGGTACGAAACATTTCAACGCCGGTGGACAAGCGAGGATGTTGGCTGATCAAGAGCACCAGGTTCCAGGCGGATATCAGGATCACTATCGCACCAGGCACAGGTCCCGCGTTGCATAACACGGAAAAAGTCATGGCGATCAGCGCGAGTTCCAGCCAGTTTTGTGGGCTCTTGAAGTAATATATAGGACATGAAAAGAGTTGTATAATCTCCCGTAAGGCGAAAAGCAGCAACATCACGCCGATAAGAGGATGCAGAAAGCTTTCGTATTTCCAGGAGGCTGTTCTCAGGCTGTCGTTTAAAGCGACGTCGAAACTACCGTTTATCGTTTTATTTTTACTTGACGAACTATGATACGTCGTGCTCAGGATATAGATGTTCACCAGGAGATAAAACGCTACGTAAAAGACGAAATTGGCGCATAGGAAATGCCGTATTCTGTGCCACTTGAGATAAAGGAAGGACGACATCAGTGGGTGTTTAAGCAAATGCTTGAGACCGTTGTTGCAGGCAATGTACTGGAACACTTCCATTTCGCGATAAAGCCGATGCGCTCTCTCCGTGGATCCGTCGACATGCGGCATCAGGCAGCGGTAGTCGAACTCGATCGTGTATTCATTCGTTCGGTGCTTCTGCGTTTGCAGGCAATCGTCCAAATATCGCGACAACGTGCTCACTGAGATGTCCGCGACGGGCGGTACGTTGAATTTGTTCATGTGTCCGATGTAACTACCGCGTTCTAAGAGCAGAGTCACCGCTTCGTGGCAACCTGCCCTGGCCGCATAATGCAGCGGCGTGTTGCCCTTATCTGCAACATGAGAAGATGTTGGAATGTTCAGCAATATTATCGACGAATAAACGGAAACTTGATAGCGGCCGTTCAAGCGCCTGTCTCATCCACAAGAAGGTATCACTTTCCTTGATACAATTTCTAATACTTGTAAAATACTTACCATCAGCGCAACGAATGTCCACATATTCTTGCTCCAGGATTAGCTTTAGACATTCAAGCCGATTAGACGTATCGTCGACGTCGTGTCTGCTGGGCATTCCTAGCTCCAAGCAAGCATCTAGGACCAGATCGTTTGCTGCTCCAGGCTCCACATTCAACAGTTCCCGAAGAATACTATAATGACCATTTCGAACCGCTATCTGCGCGGCTCTCTTCACGTTGAACATACTTTTCTGAAGTTTGCTCAGAGTCCCTACCACAGCGCCGAGGAAATTATGTTGCGCGGCTATCTCCAACAAATCTTCGGCCACACCGTGAAGCATCTGCGGTTCAATGATCTCCAGACTCCTAAGGAAGTTCACCTCGTCGTTGACGGTCAGATAATATTTGAGATCATGCGCGTTCATTTCTCTGCTTTCGCACTTCGGTGGCAACGACAAGTCCGGCATGTTCTCTTGTATCACTTCGCGCGCCGTCTGATCGTTGTAGTCTCTGTAACTGTCTAGATCGGGACGCTGCTTGCACACATCCAGGATCAATTGCACCATCTCGCGCTGTCCATATATTGCCGCCATGTGAAGAGCCGTCAGGCCCTTGCTGTTGGGAATATTGGCGCTGGCTCTTGCCTCCAATAGCTGTCTGGCACACATTAGATTTTCCTCTTGTACCGCGATATGCAAAGCGGTCTCTTGTCCCGCCTCCAAATTCACATTTATCATCGAATGCGTTAATAATATCGCCAGTGTTCGTTCGTGCCCGTTTTCGGTGGCGAAATGTATGGGTGCGCGATTATGCACCTCGTTCACCCTATTAATCATTGCCCCGTTGGACAACAAGAGACTCACAAAATCCGTCAAGCCGTTTCGGCTGGCTATATCGAGGCACGTTTCTTCGTAGTGATTCGGAAAGACGTAGTTGATATCCAAGCCAGGTGGTCGCTTCTTCAAGTTGTGTTCCATGATGTTCCTAAAGGAATGGAAGTCCTTGGATCGTAGGGCATTCAGCAAGAGTCTGTAGAGGACATGCCTGTCGGTGAAGGTAGTTTCATAAACGTTCAACAATTGCTCCTGCAACAACTCTTCCTCGAGTTCCATTTTTGCCTCTAGAAACAGAATGTCGAGCGTTAGAATATTGACGATATATTCTTGTGAAAAATGAGAAAGATTAAAACTAAATTCATGAGTAAGGAGAGTATTGTAATATAATTTTAAAAACGATTAACTCTCTTCTGTCACTGTATAGTTTCTTACCTTTCTATCTAATGCACTTTCTCACATGAATTGTGTAAACGTCGTTACAGCAGCTGCCTACTTCTCTAACATTCTTCTCGATTGTATATTCTACAGAATCTGCGAACAACAATGAGCCCTTTGATATATTCCGCGCCGACGAAAGATATTTTGACACGTTGACACGACAGCTTACCTGCAATTCCAGTTGGGTACGCTGAGAAAAAGAGACTCGAATATTTATTTGTGGGATATAAAATTTATTTATTATATAAATAATCTTTATTTCACGGAAATCCCACAAATAAATATATTTAAGTTTCTTTTCTCCCTGTATAATATAATGTATTCGTATATTAATAGACGGATTGTTAAGAGAACGGGGTGTTAAGAGGATACCTGCTATATATTTTGCTTACGACAATTTCAGTAAAACGCTTGCGAAAAACGGATTACAGATATTATAAATATCTTTCCGTTTTGTAACAGTGGATCGTTTTATTTTCGATCGCGCTCATTTCTGTTTTTGTCGCTAATGCGTAAGAAACATACGTACAAGAAATGAAATGAGAAGAAACAAAAAATGTCACATATGTGCTACATTACACTTGCAAAGTTGTCTAATACGGTACGTGGGTGTTCGCCATATGACGACTCCGATCGTGAGCTCACCGCCACAATTTACTCAAGTACCAATTAAGCGTTCCGCTGCGTTATTTTACCGATTGCACAAAGCGCACAGCTTTTGTCCAGCACGCACTTTCCCGTAATTTTTCAGTTATCGCTCTACGATATAGTTATTCGACTTTCCAATTGTCAAATGCGATAGAGTCCCTCTCATTGTGCATCGGAACAAAGAGGCTGTCCGGATGCGCTTCCTGTTGGAATTCATTTAGACTCCAAGTATGTACAGAGAGAATCAGCGGAATGATTCTTTTTGGTTTTCACGAGCAACATGTTTGTGAAAAAAAAAAACACGAAACTTGCAAAATAATTGGGATCAATTTCACGACATAGTCAAATGTATAAAATTTGAAGAAGTTGCTTTAGTCCCTAAACGTACCAGATAATACTTGTCAAATATTTCAAAATATGTCGAAAGCTCCTCAAAATCGGGTAAGACACTTTCAGTTCTCTCCTTATAAGTAAAAAATTGTTGAGATAGTATAGTACGAAACGTCCCTTTTAATTCTAAAATACTGCAATTAATAACACTTTTAAAATTTTTTAGGCACTTTGTCGCGAAGTGAGAGAGTCTAGTCGGCAGAGTGACACGATCGATCCGACTGATACGACAGATGTTATTAAACAAAAGATATCTGCTAGCTTACATTCGCTTTTAATTCCAAATGTGCACTTGTGAATTTGTCGCGCGTGTGAGAAGAAATGCGAGATCAGCATAAGTTAAGTGTACGAAGGTATCATATTCAAGAGTCCTGGCAGGTTTTGTCGCCATGCTTTGCTTGACTACCGTATCTCTTGATTACGATAGCTTATCGATGGCTCATCATTCTATAATTTCCGTTATGCTTTTATAGAATACTCATCGTCTTTTATAAAATACTCATTGACTATGTACGAATTATTCCAGTAGGGTTTCTTCTTCTCTCTTTTAACCGAGCATCGTCGCAGTACTAATTCCACATTGAACACATCAGGAGCGCTTAACAAGTGGTCCACAGCTGCATCGGGAAGCTGCACGATGAAAGTAATCTCGCATTCCTTTCACTAAATCAATCCTCTCTCTCTCTCTCTCTCTCTCTCTCTCTCTCTCTCTCTCTCTCTCTTCCTCTTTTTTCTCTGAAAAACCGCCCTACACTTGCAATCGTATCGATACGGCACATTTATACGTCGTACCAGTGTGATTAATCAATGAATGCACATATGATATTAATAGCGCGTGTAAGTGGTAATACTTGATTTAATATCTTACGCACCAGTATCGGACCCACCGTGCCACTCTACAGACCGGACTAGCTTGCGTCGCGACGATCGCGACGACGATGACCATGGTGGAAGAAGAGGAGAGAGAGGGGTCGGGGTCTCATCACGATCGGGTGTCGGATATTCTACTCGTAGCTCTGTTCTTACAACAGTGCCTCTTTTAACGTTAACACAACGCTCAACCGGTTTTTTCTCGCTAACAGAAGATCCTTCATCCTCGCGGATTGCATATCTTGAGCAAAAAACGATGACGTAGCAGAAACACCGCTTAAATCGCGAAGAAAGAGGATAAAATGTTTGTGTAGTCAGTTGAATGTAATTGCAGGCGATTGTAGACGATACCTGCAATTGATGCATCTTCCCCAAGTAGCAGATCAAAATGACGTCAAAAACTAGTCATAAATGGTCGATTGACGTCATGTGACTAAATAACGACGTCTTTAACACGTCTTTTTTGTAACATCTTAATGACGTTTCTGTGCAATGTCTTAATGATATGTTATTGACGTTTAGAGATGTTATAAAACTTCATTAAGTCGTCTTAAAATGTCGTCATCGGTCTGTGACATTAGACCGTCATTTTGACGACATTTTCACGACATTTTTAGTCATTCCTTGGTAATTTTTGGTCATGAACTGACCAGATTTGGACGTCATTTAGATATGAGTCTGCTACCTGGGTCGTTTCCTTTTCCTCTTTATGTTGTGTTTTCCTCTTTATTAACTTGAACTTTTCACTAAGATGAAACGAATCGAGATTATCCGGTCAGTCTAACAAACAGACTGATTTACTTCGCGCTCACTTTTTCAGCACACTATGCTACACGCGAGATGGTGTATCTTAAAGATCGAACATTTTTTAATATATATTTTATCAATAGTACCACGAGAAAATTTCCATAATCTCTCGCTTCTGACGTCATAATTCGATATAGCGGCAGTGAGGAAACGGGAGTCTCAAATACGAAGCGAAGGTGCTGTCGTCTTAGCACCATAATTGGACGTGTACGCGTGATTTCATAACCCACGCACCCCAATGTTCTCAATCTCCATCCTTGACTCTTTCAGCTTCGCGATGTCCTGTTCGTCGAAAGGGAATCGGCTAAAATTAGAAGCTCACGCCATATAGCAAATGACGCGGTTAAATATTCGTGACTTATTGTACAGGTGTGCTGAGGTAAGAAATCGTTCTTCTCTGCTAACGTTGTTCAGCATTTTATTTTTACCAGTCAAATAGGACTGGACATGATGGCAGATGATTAAGACGAAAGTTCAAAGTTCTAAATCTTCCATATTGGAGAAAATATGCCTTTATACCTTTATATCAAATATATCTTTACGTCGAAGGCAGAAATGGAGTCGATAGATTGAGCTGAGATAAGTTTTCAAAGATGTTTTAAGTTACGGTTTACTTTCCAGTTCTGTTAATGTGCACAGTTTATCGCATCATCATGATCATTCGTCATATTACTCGTAGATGTATCAAGAAAATACTTTAACATTAATTTCGAGTAAATGAATCTGAGCTTGAATATCTGAAATTAAAAACAAGCTTCACGAGTTATGTTCGACTCGACTATTCAAGATATACAGTCATGAAAAAACATCATTTAAATGCCATTTAAACGCCATATAAAATATCGAAAAATAACGAAGGAAACCACTTGATGCTAGTTCAAGGTAGACGCGACATTCGTGCGTGTTTAGAATAGATCCTCAAATAGTACATATATATAATAGTACATATATATATATATATATATATATAAAGAAGTAAATTCCATCTTAAGAGAAAAGTTTTTTGCAAACGACGGAATTTTTCGACGATGTTCTTCCTGGTATTGAATATACGTGTTATCGAATTACGCGATGACTCGCACTCCAGATCTGTACGCGAGGCAAGCTACTTGCAGGCGCTTGCGTTTCAGGGTTCTTCCAATCACTGCAAAAGGTGGGGACTCGATTCCGGGAAACTGGCGCACGTCGTGATACCTTGACGTTTGGTCTTCAGTCGCAGGTAGACGCGTCTTAGGTGCGCATCCGTGCAGATCTCCAAGTGTTAAGAGCACTTCGAAAGTTAATCATCAGCCGTTCTCAGCTCTCACCGACGTGAGACACTTTCACGAACCTTTTCTTCAGATAGAGTGAGTAAACTTACTGTGCCTTCAGTACGCAATGATCAAATATTACGTTAAAGTATCACGATTCTGTGATGACCATTGCAAAAACTCACGAGATGCTAATATTAAAGAGGCGAGTTTGATGTGTAACGAATTGACGTCAAGGTGTCGAATCGAAGTGATCGTACCGTGATCAAATTCGCAAATATATTGACACGGTAACATACGTTACTTTCACAGCGCAATTGTCGCACGTACAAATATCAAAATGGGAAATATTTTATTGAAATGTTAAAAATGAGGTTTTATTATTATTTTATTATTATTATATTATTTTCTTTTATCGGAATTCTGTTTTCCTTGATCCTATTCTTGCTCGATATGTTGCTATAACATAAAATTTTATCGCACATTCATCATCGATAAATGCGATATAATTCGAAATGATTTATTCATTTGAATAATAACACGTAGTAATAACGTAGTAAACGTTATAATTTTCACTTTGTTGCATGCAACGCTGGTATTAAGATCATGACGAAGATAATGACATCAGTTTACAGCATAATATTTCAATGGATCGACAAGAGATCGACAAGATCGGACTTGTGTGCCGATTGTGTGTCGTTCTTTCAAATATAATAAACTAGGCAAACTTAATTGATTATATCAGCTTAGAATATAAAGTTAAGTAGTTATAAGTAGTTGCCGCTGTTAATTTGTAAAAAGAATTACGAGATGAGAAAAAGGTTCGGGGGAAGATAGATTATTTTGTATTATATTTACAAAATTATATTATGTGAGAGATCGCAGATATACAATTGTATTTCATAAAATCAATCGCGTACCTTGTAAAGCAAAAATTGTATAGCGATTGTATCTTATAAGAATAATCGGTTTCGTAAGGTTTGCATTCGCGAGTCTTACTCAATCTCTTTCGCTCCAATTTCGGCAACATCATGACACGTTTGTACTCACGTGTACTCTTATGTATCGGACCATGTATTTACCACTTCACTTTCATTCCCGTATTTGGATAACGAAATGCTGTGTACACACTTGTGCACATACGTATGTACATTTGGTATATCCATACATCGTGTGCCAACTGAAAATGAACGCACTCAAGTATATACAGTACATAACACGCGCGTGTGTACAAGTTATGTATAGTTACTGTACGATGTTATATTATCGCGAATTTTAGGGAAAAAAGACGACTCAAATTAATTAATTTTCGACATGTTTTCTCTCCTCGCGATGCTCAACGCCAACAACACGTCAACAACATCATCTTCCTTTTATACGCAATACATCGTACCGAGCGATGATGTAAGAAATTCGGCGCAAATGAGTGACTCGCGAGATCACCTCTAACCATACTCGGTAACCGGCAATCGATCGTTATGGAACACTTTGTACGTCGTAGGCGATGCTGAAATGAATGCTCCTTGGACTTTTTCACCGATAGTGACGTATAAAATCGGCGTATGATCTAATATTAAATGCAAACAATACCGCTATACGTCCAATCGATACGACTACGCGTTTATAAAGGTTTGTTCCTTTTAAATTCAAGTAGTCGCCGCAAACTTTGAAACCGTGATATCACGAATCGTCCAAATCGTTTCCCAATTTTGTCACAAGATATACCTCACTTTGTGCATCAATGATTCGCGGGAATTACATTATTATTATGAGATATCGTGTATTTAGGCGCTTTTTCAGCTTGCTGGTGTTCCGTCACATGGGCGGCAGCCGATCGCGAATACCTATCATGGTCATGCTCCTATATGGTTCGCCATGAGTCGTTTCTGTACCCCCCGAGGTCGCCTTCATTGCATAATTCATGGACGCCTGGATGTACATACGATTTTACGTCTCGTTATTTATATCAGAAAGAATCATGTTTCATCCGAGAGAAATTCACGCGTGCAGTCAGCAAACAATTGTCAGACCATTTTAATCTATTTTTTGGAAAATTAGAATGATGGTCTATTTCGGACATCGCAAGGATGTGTAAAAGATGCTTAAGTAAAATAGAACGTTTTTTTAGACGTCTTTAAGACATCTTTTAATAGTTTCTGCTGTTTAGGATATAATGCATAAAGAACTTGTATATTCATTTGTATCATCTGATATATCCGATAGCAAGGACAGAATACTCGGTTGACATGGTTGGAATGGCACAAAAACCTTGGACACCCACGAAACGACGAGGCCCGATTGCCGCGGAATATAGCAGCCCGGGGCCAGCCTGTGTCACTTTACCACCACTAATTGGTACGAATTTTGTCAATTTTACGATTTCATAAAGTTTTATCCACAATATATATAATATGCAAAGAGACGGTAATAATCGAAAGCAATAACAACGACGCACAATGTCCGCAGGAAAAACCGTTCCAGATTCCAAAAGAGAAAGAGCACCGGCATTTTCCTTCGGTAGCAGGTAATTAAACTTTATAGATCCAGTAGAGTAGAGAACTGTTCTCTACTCTATCTGCACAAACTGCTAATATCGCTACGAATATTCTCCAGACACTCGGCGAAAGACAATAGTCCGGGACCTGGCCCTGGACAATACAACGTCTCTGGACTTAGCGCAAAAGGTAAATGTACATACCTTTTACCGTGACGGACTTCCCTCGCCACGTTAAAGTAGATCAAGTGTTATAGCGATGAAATTCGTTTAAATTAAATTCATGTTAATGAATTAAACGAGATACACGTATATTAAATACACATACGTGAATATACAATTGTGTTTCGCAGACTTGCGAATGTATCGGCGTTTCTAGGTCGGCCGTGGTATCGACCAAACTTGAAACCGACGATATTCCATCAGAATGATACCATTTTAATTGCCGGCGTTCACGAAATTCCTTCGCCTCGGGTTTGAACAAAGCATATCTCGATTGTTAATAATCCGCTAGTGATACGATGCTAATCTTTCAGGAAAGGATGCCGCACCTGCCGCATCGTTGCACGGCCGAACGAAATCGACAAAACCGGAAGTAACTCCCGCACCCGGCGATTACAATCCACAAAAGGCGCAGAAGGTCATCCTGGACAGCTCCCCGAAATATTCCTTCGGCGTTAAAACGCAAATCGAGAAGATCAGCTGTACACCCGGTAAGTCTAAATATTTCTAAATATTTATGTTATTATAAATAATAACATAAATATTTAATTATAATGATTATATAATACGATATAAGTATCATATAAATGATATAATGAAATACATATTTAATTAGTATAAAAATGCTTTAACGTTACATACATCTTTCTAGCAAAATGCGTCCTGAGAATTATTATTTTATTATCCATTACCATAATGCACATATAAAATAATGTAAATGGTATAATATTTAAATATGAATGAAAGTTTTTGTTCTTGAAACAAAGAGATATTTTACACGAGCAAACAATTGTACCACCGCTTACGTCGTATTCGTCACGTCGTGACAGTTGAAATTTATCGAAATACATGTTACATCTCGATCGTAGCACCAAACGACTATCGCACTGAAATCGTGAATCTCTACAAAGCGGCAGCGTACACTTTCGGCGTAAAAGCTGTATCGGAAAGACCGAGTGATGCGCCCGGTAATTATGCAACAACCAATTAAATACACGCGTATCCGATATTTTGTCCACTAATTACGGTAACCGGCCGCTAATAAGAGACGCATACGTGCGAAACAATAATGCAAGCCTAGGAAAAGGAATGCTACGGTAGTTTCAACGCGTCGATCACACTTATGTACATCTCAGTGGAACTAATAACATGCTGCAGTTAGTTTGTTCTCATTAATAAAATGAGAATCATTTAATAGCACGTTGTGTGTACCACAGTACTTATTTATTTTCAACATAAAATAACTCGAGTTTTTTTTCTGTCATGTAAAAATACAATTTGCTTCTCTTGAATTCACTCTTCCAAAAGTCGCAACAAGTTATTGAAATTTAACATATTTTACAATTATTATATCAACATAATGGTGTTTAGGACAGTCGAAGCCGTACCGCAACTAATCGCGATTACCGTTACCTACCTTCGATGGGACTTCATTTGGGAATATATCCAAAAATCAATATTAGAAACTGTTATCGCTGAGGAATCGTTGTTTAGGTACAGACGTATCCTTCCTTTTTTTTCAACACACGAACATTAGGACTCACGTAATCTAGCGATTTGAACGTATAACAGTATGGGACAGTAACTTTGACCATAACTTCCATGCACCATAAAGAATTTATCAGTGTGTTGTATTGCTGCAAGATCGTAGCAAAAAATCTACATTTCTTCTGAATCTTTTATTACTATCTTTCAAATTCACTGTAAATTTAATATGCACGTGTGGTATCTGTGTGGACGTAAATGAAAGTAATTGCGTAATTACTGTAGTAGAAAGTAAATTAACGTATATAAATAGTAGACGAGTGACACACACACACACACATATAGTTTCAAAATAGTTTCTGAGAGTCTGAAATACGCGTAAAGAATTAATAGACTAGTTGATACGTAGATGCTACATACGTAAGATCGAATAGTAACGAATTAGTAGCGCGTCGCTTGTCGTCGTAAAGTAATTGCTGCATGCCTCATGAGAGACATCCATTTATACCCCTCTATTTTATTGGCTTATACCATTCAGTATCCCTTACTCTCCTCTCTCGGAGTTAATCCCGCAATTTCGGCAGTAATGCTTGTAGCAACTAGAAAATCGCAGCATGCGATGGAACTCGTAAAATTGATCGGCAAATGTCTAGCCCCAGGTACTTATCATCCCGAGAAAACGAGACTGGACAGCGCACCGCAGTTCACATTTGGAATTAGAACGCCGCTCGATAAAACGAGCGACACGCCAGGTAATATGAGAGACAAAAATTATAAAATTCAGTCCGAACAATCTGAAAAATTAGCTCGATTTTATTTTGTATCTATTTTTCCAATTGGTCACAGCACCTGGAGCATACAGTCCAGAGAAGGTGAACCTCGAGAGAGGTCCGCAGTATAGTTTGACTGGCAAGGGTCGAGTGGAAAAGTGCAACGGAACACCAGGTACACGGAAATTCACGTATTCGTTTTGGAACAAGTGCAATAAACGCAATTTCTTCAACAGCACCGGGTACCTATTGTCCCGAAAAAGTGAGACTGGACGCGTCGCCTCAGTTTAGCTTCGGTCTAAAGCCTGCAGTGGAGAAGCCAAACGAAACACCAGGTATATATGTCAGATAATTCGTTGTAATAAAATACATGTTTTTCAAATATCGCATATTTGGATACATTTGTTCGTTTTAGCACCTGGCGCGTACAGTCCTGAGAAGATAGATTTGAACAAAGGACCGCAATATAGTTTGAGTGGTAAAGGACGTGTCGAAAAGCCCGCTGATACACCAGGTATAATAAATTGCAATTTGCGTGTGTATCTTTATATAAATTATAATATATGAACTGCACAAAGTGCAGTTTTCTTACTTTTCAAGTATATAATATCCAAGGAGTAAAATATCTATATTTTTTTTCCGTGTGAGTACATTAAGTAAAGGATTAAGGAAATACATTAAGTAAAGGATTAAATAAAGGCATAGGAAAGGACATTAACGGAAAATATATCTCTCGCATAAAATAACAACACAATTTTCAGCGCCAGGAGTATATTGTCCCGAAAAAGTAAAATTAGATACCACGCCGCAGTATAGTTTTGGAATTAGGCCCCAGCTGAATAAACCTAGCGATACACCAGGTAATCAATGCGCATTGCTTCTGCGAAAATTTGAACAATGATTGTACGTGTTCGTGTATTTCGCATAGCACCTGGAACCTACAGTCCGGAAAAAGTGAATTTAGATAAAGGACCGCAATACAGTTTGACTGGCAAAGGGCCCGCGGAAAAGCCAGCTGACACGCCAGGTGTGTGCACGAGTTACACATACGAATTACGTAATATACGTAAATATAATATTATAACAATGCAAATATTTATAGCGCCGGGCACGTATTCTCCCGAAAAAGTAAGATTGGATAATACGCCGCAGTACAGTTTCGGACTTAGACCCGCTTTGGACAAACCTACTGACACTCCAGGTAACCTATTCCTAAAAGTATATTATACTGAGCATACAGAGATGTTCTATGTATGGTAGTTGTTCTTACATGGTCGCTTTGCTATCTTTTTTACATCATCTGTTGATACAAGTATTTTATCCTAATAATCGTCTTTATTTTTTTGTCTGCAATTCTTTTCAAATGGATGAAATGTGCAAATATTCCTCTTTTTGCTCACTGTATTTTCAAGAAATAGTAATGCAATACAAGACAATCTTTTCAGCGCCTGGCGCATACTCTCCAGAGAAAGTTAAATTAGATGCCACTCCTCAATACAGTTTTGGGATTAGACACGCTTCAGACAAACCTAGTGATACACCAGGTAATTAAGACTCGTCATTTTGATGCAATCTTGACTGTTATCATTTATATTTTTCGTGTAGCACCTGGAACTTACAGTCCTGAAAAAGTAAATTTGGACAAAGGGCCACAGTATAGTTTGACTGGCAAAGGCTTCACACCGAAACCTGACAATGTTCCTGGTACGTTTAAAAGTTCCTTGAAGCACGATAGTAACATCACTGATTATCCGCATTCATTTTTGGTACATGTTGCTTCAGCACCTGGTACGTACAGTCCCGAGAAAACCAACTTAGACAAAGGGCCGCAGTACAGTTTGACTGGGAAGGGGGCACCGGAAAAATTGAATGATAATCCCGGTGAGTGTTACGATCTCGATTTATATTTTCAAAGCGCATTCTTTCTTTTTTTCTTTCAACGTGCTATTAACGCACAAAGAAAAAATAATAAAGTAATAGATGACGTTGATTTCTGATTGGCTCGGTAGGCCCTGCCGATTACAAACCAGAGAAAGCTCTTAATCTGGAGCATAAGCCCTATTTCAGTTTTGGTAACAGAACACCCCTCCATAAGTCTCACGATACACCAGGTAATGGTGTGAACTAACAAGAAACTAATCTACTGTTTTCTAAATGATCTTTAATACGAATAAAGATGTAATAATTGAGCAACGGCGCACTAATTTCCGATTACTTTGGTAGGCCCCGGTTGCTACAATCCGGAGAAAGCACAACATTTGGAACACAAACCTTATTTCAGTTTCGGTAACAGAACACCATTGTATAGAGCTAATGATACACCAGGTATATAATGGTGTAAATTAGCAACAAATTAATATTATACACACTTTGATTACTCATTACTTTCTCTGTAGATAGAAAATAGTGTGTGAATGCAACATACATAGTGCGATTTTGGAATGTTTTCGTAGATAAACATATTTTCATCCCTGTCCAACTAACTCCCTATAAAGGTGATTGTTTATAATAATGTTAATTATGTAGTAGCATCGATAATTACTAAACTAACAATATCTCAGGTGGAAAATGTATTGAATGCTGAAATAGAGATATCGAATTTGAGGCCACTATCAATGTGCAAATCTCCGTCAATGTGCTTCAACGTATGTGATAAGCGTAAACATATTGCGAATATATTGTGCGTAATGTTATGTTCAATATTTTTTCCTAAATACATGTGTTAGTGTATCGGCTAGCAGCCTTATGCACGAGATAGATGAATGTGATAACCGTAACGATGCTTTTCGAAAGAGTATAGAAACATTTTCTAATTCAACTTGCAGCTCCCGGTACGTATAGCCCCGAGAAAGTAAACATATCCAAATCACCCGAGTACAGCTTCGGCCTTAAAACTGAAATACATGAGAAAAACGCTATACCAGGTGCGTTTTCGCTAATTCACAATTCCTAATTGATCGCTCGGTAATCACCAATATTATAATACCGACCATTTTACTTGAATTTCACATTTGTGTGACTTTACTTTCAAAATTATATATAATATTTCAGGACCAGGCGAGTACAGTCCAGAAAAAGCTATGCTTTTATTGGAGAAAGCATTGCAATTTAGTTTCGGCCTTAGACCGCCCATTAGTAGGCCAAGCGACATTCCAGGTAAATAATTTATCTAATCTATCGATTTTAGCCAGGGATGCGGTAAAAGTGAATTTTTCGTTGCATGTTACACCATAGCGAATTTATTTGCACACGCTAACGTGCATGGAACTTTATAGAAATGCATCGATTAGCTTTTCGCAGGTATAGCCTTGTATATCAAGTTAAATGTTATAATATTTTCTTTTCCATCTCCTGAAAAGTCCACAATATAAATTACGTACAATAGTATTTCATGTGAGACGCAAATTCTTGCTAAATTTTATGGAATCTGATGGGAAAACATAAGCTGCTGTTAATGCGTCAGAAGTAGAGAAATATATACGACGTAAATGGTGGATGAAAATTGTTTTCTACGAATCGCGTGAAATAATCTAGAATGCATGTCCGCGGATATTTTGAAGGAAATAATTTGATCGGATTTCAGCACCTAATGTTTATAACATCCCATCCGCTCTCGGCGGAACTAAAGAGGGCAACAAGAAAGCGGCACCCGCCTATTCGATATCTAGTAGGCAGAAAGTGTTCACGGACGATCGTGTTCTCGTACCTGGACCGGGAGCATACGAAGCCATCAAACCGGACGCAGTCAGAGCAAAGAGTCCGGCGTACAGCATAAGCGCACGTTTCTCTTTACCCGACGATAACTCACAGATCCCAGGACCTGGAGCACACTACCCGGAAAAGGTAGGAGATAAATTAATATGGTTATTTAGCGCAATCCTCTAATCATACATAATATGTTGAACATTCATGTAATTATGTTTCAGGTTGTTCTCGATATTCCTCCTGCACATACATTTGGTATCAGGCACTCGCCGTTCATTTGTAACTTAAAGGATGCGGTTTATTAATTTATCTCATTTAAGACGTACTTACTTTTCTCATTATTCTTGATTGACGCTATTGATAAACAAATCTTAGAAACGGTTTTTCTTTTCTTTGTTTTCAATTTAAGATCTGTAGTGCACCGAAAAATTTTAGTGATAAAATTTCAACGGTAAAAATCAACTGTAACCATTAGTTTTTATATTGCGTAATTGTTATATCACGAAACGAGACAACTTAAATACTTAATTAGGACTATTGCAAACATAAATGCATCTAGTGCGACACATTGCAAAATCTTAATGTTGCATAAAGAGAGCAAATAGCGCTTTATCTCATCACTAATGACTATTCAACTAATGTAAGAAAATTTTATGCACATTAACATAAAAAGAATCTATTTGATTAATTCATTAAAGATTGATTAATATAATGCATTGATATTTCTTATTATTCTTTAGCTTTAGAAGATATAAATATCTTTCCTGTAATGTAAAATCAGTGTTATACTAATTTTGTGCTTTTACACAGCCGCAGTAAAAAATGAAAGGCGTTGAATAAAAAGAACATGCATTTATTGTATATATATATATATATATATATATATATATATATATATATATATATATATA
>NW_022639547.1:1133399-1154409 GCF_010583005.1 Odontomachus brunneus
TATATATATATATATATATATATATATATATATATATATATATATATATACATATATACATGCAATTTTTCGAAATGGAGTAAAAAGATGTGTTTCATATTTTCATCGTTCGATAAAATACATTCATGTTCATATGACGAAGTAATAATCTCTTCCTTTGTCTTTTTTATGTGTGTTACTTACTATAAGTATGCTGAACACATTCTCCCGAAATCCATGTCGACAATACTTCCAGTCTATCATTCAGTAATACAAAATCAGCGTCAGCACCAAAGTTGAGAACGCCTTTGTAAGAATCAATGCCGAGGACTCTTGCGGGATGTAAAGTAGCTGCTTCTAAAGCCTCAACCACTGTGCAATCTACATCAAGCAATGAAGTACACTCTAGATAGATGCAATGCAATTGTCGAATTGCCTAACACAAACTCTTTGACAATAATACCGTAAAATATTTCAACAATAAATCAAAATGGTGTGATTTTTACCTGTAGCTTCTTTGAAATGTCGCACACATTTAGACATTTCGGCTATACTACCGCACAAAGTATCTGTTCCAGCAATATAAGCACTCCCGTTACGTATCTCTGTTTCTAACTGACCCAACTGATGAATTCCCTCCTCCAAACCCAATGCCGATATAGCATCGGTTACAAGAACGAGACCTTGTGAGAATATTCATTTTTTAAATTTTGCTACTATTGAAAATCACTAACAAAAACAGATATGATCTAAATAACTACCTTCGGGGTGCGTTCGATGAGCGATTCGCAAAGCAGCTGGGTGAGTGTGAATCCCATCCGCAATTATGCCGAAATGAATGATTCTTCCAGGTGGAATTTTGTCAGATGTCAAGAGACCGACTAGTCCTGGATCTCTATGATGAAACTATGATTTTAAAGAAACATTGTATATACCTTTATTATAAAAGGTGCAAGTCGATTATGATGCAACATAGTATTATATTTTACAACTTACAGGCAACATAGCATTAAAGAGATGAGTAATAAATGATGCTCCGTGTTTAACTGCTCCTTCTCCCTCACTTAGATTTGCTACAGAATGTCCTAAAATGTACAATCAAATGTATATCAAATAAATAGCTAACAGTAATTTTTGTAAAGATCTGAAAAATATTCAATTACATATCTTAGTTTTATATAGAAGAAATCTATTTCATAAATTATAGAGATTAAAATTTTATATGGCAAAATAAGGAGAAGCAACTTTTACTGAAAGCAATACGATAAATATATTATAGCTCAGATATTACAGGACTTCAACATACCAACAGATACTTTGATATTTCTTTTGCATAATTCTTCGATAATAGATATGGAATTTGGAATTTCAGGTGCTAATGTAACCATACACACATTGTTCAGATCTCCATACATATCAGTAACTGATTTAAAACCCTAAAACATCAATCATTATTTCAAAACGTATCAGTGTTGAAAAGTATACTAAACTGAATAATATTTCAAAACTTATTCCAGATTAATTAAGTTGTAATTCTTACCTGATCAAATCCCCTGATATAGTTTTCTGGATGGGCACCTTTTTTACTTGGGCTAATAAATGGTCCTTCTATGTGAACACCTAGTATACCAGCACCGTGACTACCTCCATTCCGCTTTGTTATTTTTGGCAGTATCTTATGATATGTCCTAACAGGAGAAGTTACTATTGTAGGACAGAATGATGTTACTCCATAATTGAGTAATCCTTTCGCTACTTTATCTACGCCTTTCTCCACATTATCGATATTGTTTGAAAAGTCGATGCCAAATCCTCCTGAGAAATAAATGCAAATATTAATTTCGTCTATTCGCAAAGATGTAAAAGTTTTATTTCTTTTTTTACACTAAAATTTGATAAATACCGTTGATTTGCAGATCTATGAATCCCGGAGAGATCAGGGCACCGTTGCAATCTATTCTAACATCGGGTATAATTTTCTCATCGTAAAAAATTTTTTCCGGATTTACAATTTTACCATTGCGCACCCACAAATTTTCCAACTGAATTTTACCTTCGCGTAGAATTTTACAGTTGTAGAATTGCTTGAGGATTGTTTTATCGTGTCGTTGCATGATCTTTTGAGTTAATACGATTCCGAAAGAGAGTCCACTAATTCTATAAATAAGAGCCTTATCAGCGTAACTTGTGCATTATCAACAATTATCAACTATGTGCCAACGTCGCCGCCTTGTCAATTTGACTACTATTTAGGTGGCGAAAATGGCGTGACTGGTAGGGACCATGACATGCCATGTTCTTAATGACGAATTCATCTTGATAAGCGAATTAATAGAGTCATGATCAAAGATCGAGTCGGTAATACGATTGTCCATGCAAACAAATAAGAGTAAATAACCGCCATTGTACGTAAGACGACTTGAAACTTTGACTACATCACATCTAGATACGGAAACTGACGGTAGAATTTGAAAAATAGAGCACGATCCGAGATCTCGAATAACGGTGTCACTGGACATTCTAGATCTTGCGCGATTCTTAAATTAAGAAGCAAAAAACAAAAGAACAGAAGAAAAGTGTCCCTCAGACAACTGTATTCGTAGATTTCTCAAATTTATTTATTCCTGCTATTAAACAGCTGCGCGCCCAATCTATAATTCAATCTACCCTCGGAAAATCGCGAGAAAGTTGACCCAATTCAAGCTATTCGCAATAAGACAGGCGTTTTGTTAAATGTGCGCATTTATGAAACAAGAGAGAGAGAGAGAGAGAGGGAGAGAGAGAGAGCGAGAGAGAGAACGAAAAAACGATAATTAGTCCATAATGATACATTCTCCTTACTTGACAATTCGTATACAGTAACTTATTCGAATCGACAATTCAACGTCAATGAGAAGTCTGCCGTGAAGTTGGCCGTGCGCACACTCGCAGTCACACTTCCTAGTAGCCTGTATACGGTGTGCGTGTAGAGTGCATCGTGCGCATCGATATCCTATCGATACCGATATTGACGTAGACGATCCACGATTGACGTTTACCAGTAGCTCCGAGAGAGAGAAGTACGCGGCAGGTGGAAGTAGGCGTCGAAGGTGGTGTCGTCCCCTCAGATAACAAGAACGTATTTCGTTGATACATTCCATAGTTTCCGCTTGAAAGAAAAATCGTGCGCCTACAAGTAAGTAGCCGCGAGGAGAAAACGAATTTTCATTGTATTCTACAGGATAAACTTGAAATTGGACTTTGTTAGATTAGCTACTCGGCGAGACGGTTGCTTAACCTCAAATGTCAATTTAACGCATCTGTCCTTTCTCTCTAAAATTTCACACTTGTTACTTCGTGACGTCGAAATTAGTATCCAAATTTTGTGCGAACGATATTTGCCCAAGGAGTAAGCCATTTTCATTTTGACAAACAGTGTGCATGCGTATTTTAAAAGGAAGTATCCATTCAACCTTCTCTTGCAGACTATGGACGCATTTGGCGACAATTTTGTTAACAACGAACCTGAGGTAGATCCAGCAGCAGAGTTTCTGGCAAGAGAGCAAGATCAGCTTGCTGGCTTAGAGGATGATATAACGCCGATGGCTGTAACTTTGGCTGCAGCAGCGGCAGCAGGCAGCACCGATGGTACACATACAGGATTTGACATGCATTTGATAGATATGAAATTTGTTCTTTTTTAAAGAACTTTCTGAACTAGTGTACACTGAACTGGTGTAATAAATTACAATAAAATATACTTTTGTTTCGCTCTTATTGTACCAGTGTACACTAATTTAAGAGCTTTATGAAAAAGAACAGGTTTATAGAATGATCTGTTTGTGCAAATCTCAAAGTTTTGTTCTGTATTTGAAAGATACTATACATGCTTATTTATATCGCATATATGTTGTAAATATTAATAATATCTTGTAGATGATGCATCTGCAAAATTTGGGAATCTGAAAGTTGGTCCAGGTGGTGATGCTGAAGGCAGTTTTGAAATTGTAGATGCTATCGGGCAACCTACAGAGTCACAAGCGTCATCAGTATCAGGTATCTTAAAGATATTTTTAAATCTTTTTCTATTGCATCTTCAGAAAAATTTAATTGTTGGATTTTTACATGGGATAATATTAATAGAGCCAGCACCCATCATTGCACCAATCAAAGAAGAGCCTGAAAAGATCAAAAAGTGGAGAGAAGAACAGAAAGCTCGTCTTGAAGAGAAAGGTATTGAAAATAGTTAATTATATCTTTAAAAGAAATATTAAAAATCTCTGCAGTTTAATTGTTGTATATAGTATGTAACCTTTCATATAATATAGTATTTATATCTTCTAGATGCGGAAGAGGAGAAAAAGAAGGAAGAATGGAGAGAAGCTGCCAAGAAAGAGCTTGAAGAATGGTACAAGCACCATGCAGAGACTATTGGTAAAACAAAAACCACCAACAGGTAATTTCATTAAACATTTTTGTTCTTTCTCCTTGTATATCTTGATTCGGCACAGAATTGGCAATTGAAACTAAACATCAAGTCAACAGCTGTGAATCAATATTTCTTATAATCCACTATTATACTATATTCAACACAAAGCTTACACTTTTAACAATTCTAACAATATTTATACTGAAATAGATGGGAAAAAAGAAGATTAAAAACGTAGTACATTCAAGCGAAAATTCATAAAAAATGATATAAGAGATATACATTGGACTGAATTCTATATCAATAATCAACTGTTTTAAGTGTTAGCATATTTGATATCGATAATTAGTCCAATGCTATATACTAGCTGGCTACGTGTCCTGTAATACGCTTATGTGCGCAACTTTTTACAGTATATGTAACATGAACTACAGATGAATGCGCGCATATGCGTATTACGAAACGCAGCCTATGTATACTACAGACTTCTGGATTACATTATTACATATAATTGTGTTATTTTCGTTTTGCTTCTTAGGGAATCGGCCAAGTAAGTTAAAATATCTTTATCCGCATGAGAAAAAGAGCATCGCATCGCTAATGTAACACGACATGCTTTTACAGCTTTAAGAATTTCAAGAGAAAAGAAAAAGACTATATATGTTCAGAATGATTCAAAGATACATAAAGGCACAGTTCTATCTTTCTTTTCTTCTCTCGATCATTCCAATATTGCTTTTAAATAAATTGCTACAAGATTGCATCAAACAATATTGCTTGACAAAGTTAAATTCAGCAAGTCTTTCGCGTTGTTTTTTTTCTTTTTTCTTTCTTTTTGGCTTCACTTAAATATGCATATACGGATTGATATACACGCAAGCTGATCTAAGAAAAGGATCAAAGAATTTAGGGAGTAAAATGTATGTATTATTCGGACAAATTGACAAAAAATATTCAGTAGATCGAACATAGATCGAAAAAAATATTGACCTTTGAAGTAAATTTGATAATGTTGATTAGATGCAGTTTTTCGCGCTTGGGCACTGTGTATTCTCGTCTAAATTTTTCAATCACTTCTTTTAGATCACACATAACGCACTCAATCTCGTAATATTCGTCAATCACACTCCTTGTTCATATTGCTAGAATCATCTTTTATGCAGTATATAAATAGTATGCAGTATATAAATACAATACAAAAAAGTCGTTTGTTACCGAAAATGGTAACTTCTTTCAAGATAATTGAGATAAATGAGTGCAATTTTTCTCCCCCTTTCTGTTTCTCTCGTTTTATGTTACGTTACTAATACGCGATACATGACTTCGCATTGGTTTAAATTGCACTCTATTTACGAATAGGAATGCAGAGAAGCAATTTGTCGCGGAGGCTGATGAGGTCGAACCAGGTACCGAATGGGAACGCATCGCCAAGCTATGCGAATTCAATCCCAAGTCGTCTCGCACTTCCAAAGACGTCTCCCGGATGCGTTCGATTATCTTGCAGTTAAAACAGACACCGCCAACTCCTATTAACGCTTGATTAAATTGAAAGATCTATCTTCGCAA
This sequence comes from Odontomachus brunneus, assembly GCF_010583005.1. NCBI lineage: Eukaryota > Metazoa > Arthropoda > Insecta > Hymenoptera > Formicidae > Odontomachus > Odontomachus brunneus. The sequence goes on from NW_022639547.1 coordinate 1,139,353, forward strand.
TTAGATATCGAGGATATGAATTATGGTAAATAATTGAGGAAAAAGAACAAAAAAAGCAATTAATAACGTTACGACTACGTCGGCGATATTAATGAAAAGAATTCATAAATGTTCTGTTATATATATATATATATAAAGTATGTAATATTATTGTGAATAAAGGTTATTGATTAACAAATATATTATACAGTGCATCATGAAGTATATTTGTGCGTGTAATTGTAATATATGATGGAAAACGAGACTCAGAGGAGAATGGTGAGGATACTTTTTCTCAATAAAAAATATTTATTGTAACTTTAAACAGTGAACAATAAAAAGGAGTATACGTTAATTGTTTTCGAAAGGTTTACCACGAAAATTCTACTAGTTATTAGTTTCTTTTGTAAATATGTCTCAAAAAAAATATATATTTTGTCTCTTACTTAAAATCTATATTCAATGTCTTCTCACACTGTTAGTGAATAACCGCACGTGCTATCTTTAGAAAATTCATACACAACACTGACACAGTTTGCGACGTAGGGTCAATTGCATCAACTGTTCATCGGTTACCAACTTGAGAATCAGTTAATAGTAAATTCGATTGGATTCAATCAACTAATGCACGTAAAATAAAGGCAGTTGTACATACACAAATTGACGTAAAGACGGGAGCACGATTGAATCAGAGGTAGGTAGGTTACACAAGTTGTCGCTTTACTCGACATAAGTTAGCATATGTTAATTACAGGATGTATCGCATATTATTTGGCATAATATATATTGGACAAAGCGCTTACATCATGTTTTTGCAGTTGAGACAACTGTGTATGCAACAGCCTTTATTTTACACATCAATTTGCGCAGTACTGTACAAACGGATTCGCTAGAAATACTTTTTCCCATTATACAAATTTGGTCGAATAATCCAGAAGACACCCAATGCTCATTAATACCACTTCTTGATACTTCTAACGTTTACTGTATATTTAAGTATTATTAGTGAACAATTTTCTCCTGAGCAGTTTCATATTAAACCTGTAGATTGTAAAGAGGAAACAAAAATTAACGCGATTAGCTCATGAAGCGGCTTTTTGTTGCTAATACATTAATAAGTTATTCTCTCGTTAAATTATATGGACGAAATATATGTGTAGATCAAAAGAATACAAAGCGAGGTTTAAAGATATACCTGTATGGATCACGTTTTATAGCCAGTTGCATTTCATGTCGCCAACGGTAAATGTAAGGATACGTGTTGGAGCTAATCTCGGATGGCAGCGCGTTATAAACAGCGTGATCTGATTTCGTTGGTGAAGATCTGAAATAGTATTGACGGTCTCGCGTCAGTGTCTTTCCAGTGAAATTCTTATTTTCATATAAAATTAACAACAACTCTATTACCCTTCGATAAATATCATAGGGCCTTCCTCTTCGGCATTCTGCATACTGTCATCCGAATCATCATGAACATATTCTGGTGTGGATGATGGTGTCATATATTCGAAGTCATCTACGAAATTAAATTGTTGATGTTAATATGATATACTATGGATTATTACATAATATAATGGAACGAAATGTGTGTGAAAACGATGAAATAGACCTGTATCTTCGTCGTCTTCATCAAATTTGTTGTTTAATGAACATGACTGTAGTTTCTCACATAAATCTTGTATTTCACTAACATCCAACGCATCTACTTTTTCAGTCCCTCCTATTTTTTCTATCACTCCTTCTATTTTTTCATCTATTTTTTCAGTTACTCCTTGACAATCTTGTGTAGACACATTTGTGTTATTAACCAAATCTACCTACAACAGGATTGTACGAAAATAAAATATACAAAGAACAATTCAAGTTGTATAAAAAAATGGTTGTATAAAAAATCTCATACCATTCTTGAGTAAAGTAACTGAACCTTATAATCTTTGAATCTCTGTTCTAAATACTTTTCAAGCTTTGTCAATCCCTCATCATTCTGAAAGTCGACGAAATCCTTCAAAAAGGGCCAATATTCCTTCCAAGGCACTTGATATTCTACCGCAAGACATCTAATAAAATAATTAAGAAAATTATTAAGAAAAACATTTATTGGTATAATAAAACAAATAGAAAAGTATTAAAATATCGTTGAAAAATTAAATTGCGTGTGCAAATTTTAGCCGTTGTAGCTTGTAAATTTTGACCGTTCATCATTTGAAAACTACTCAAGCCTCGACATTTCCATATAAGGAGATTTTTTATCTCTAAATTACTTAAGGAATCTAGTTTGAAGAGATTTTTTGAGAAAAAACAAGACCACCTAACGTTCTTAATTTAATATATTCGTACCTTCCGACACGTTCCAATCCTTTTTCGGTGTCTTGCAGCCTCAGAGAGACTGTAGCGACTGGACTATTCATAATATTCGGCGCGTCACCCTCTCCCTTTTTCGCGGACGTAGAGATAGTACGTGGTGGAGTTTTCCATTTTCTTCGAAATTCCAGCGCCTGTGACTTGGTCATTGGACCAGCAAATGCCCGTACTTCCAGACGTGGACTAATCGGATCTCTATTCAAACTCTGAAAATAATATATATTACATCTAAAAAGACACGTTTTGCATGCGTTAATAATATGAGTTTTCATTGGGGAATAATCAAATGTAACAATACAAACTGTCAAAGGATGTAATTCATATCGAATTTTTTTTGTTCAATTTTACCGATGCAAACGTACATTAATAAATGTACTAGACGGAGAAAACGGTTCTCCAATAGTAGGTTGATACGTGTTGTCTTCTGCTCTTAATACAGGTACATAGAACTGATCCTCCAGCAATAAGCGTATCTCTCGTTTCAAATCTTCATCTTCTTGGCACTTTCTGCTGCATATTATCTAAAGTACAATAACGTACACACATATATTTCTTTTTTGTTTTGGTCATTATAAATCATATACTTTACGTAAGTTTCTAAATTTACATCTATAGGCTGCTGATCATATTTGTTCCGCAAAGTTTTAATGCATTGAGAGTATGAGACGAAAATCCGGACAATATCCTTATGACCATACTTGACAGCAAAATGCAAGGGTGTCTCATTGAGTCCTTTGTCGGGAGTATTCAAGTATAAATCCAACATGATTTGCGTAGGATCTAGATAACTTTTACATTCATCGTCTCCATAATGCAACTGTATAAATGTGGGATTTCCAACGGTCTTTAAAATAAGCTCACACATATCTGGTTTGTTAGCATTCACTGCTATATGCAATGCATTATATCGAGAGCCCACCTAAAATATAATAAATACAGATTTTCTTTGTATAAATGTACAATATAGCAATATGTCGTTTGTCATTGAAAGAGAGATTGAAATGTAATTGTAAGTATACTCACCTGTAAAATTTGTGGTGTGTCTCCACTACTAATTAGATATCGTGGATTTGTCCATATAATACTCCTAACACTGTCTATATTTCCACTTTCAATTAACTTTTTAAAACTTGTAAGTTCCTGTAGTTTTGGTGCCTTAAAATTACTACATGTTTCCTGCATTAGAGTAGTTGTTGATGTAGGATGATTGTTGCAAGATTGTGTATATCCAGTTCTCGTATATGCCTCAGCATCGGAATGATTTTTAAAAGTTTTCAAACGAGCTCTTTTGTGTTTCTTTATGACTTTTAGGGCATCTGACATGTCTTGATAGATATGAATGTTTTCTGTAAAAAAAAGAATATTTAGAAATATAGCTAATGATAGTATAATAATAATGAAAATTGTAAAATACAAAGCAACACAGGAGTTTTATTTTAACATTATTGTACAAGTTGTACAAGGGAGTTATCCCTGTGTTGTTTCATTCTCTACGAGAATTCATGACATATAAATTAGTTTCGTCTCTTGTAAATATAAAGCAGCTAAACTGTGTTACTGTTATTCAATATCTAAAAAAAAACTCGCTTTATAGCTTATACAGTCAGTTACACGATTCGATTGTTTTGATAAAGAAATAAAATAGACAAAAAACAGGAAAAAAATTATACATCGTGCACCTATTTCAAGTAGTTTTTACCTTCTACATTCACCGAATCCTTGTTGTCTTGCGGTATATATACGGCGTGAAATACCGTCTCCTCCGGGAGGTTGGAACGCGTGTCGCACGCGGGTTGCGCATTTTCACATTCGTCCATCACGATCTTTCTCGCTTCGAAATTTTCATTCAACGTACCAACGGTGAATTCACGAGACACAGTAATCACAGGTACGTTAGACGATACCGTGATGTTTTCTCCCACGATCACACCGCTGCAGAGGCTTGACATTTGTTAAAAAACAAAGTGTCAAGTGACGTCCACTTATCACGTATAAACAAAACAGCTCGACAAAACTTTGCAGCTTTTTCAACAAGTGTAATTCGCAAAAGGATGTTGAGTAGAAGCGATTCCTCGAGAAGATAATCAATTTAAATCTTATTCGAATTCACGGAGAAGCATCTGCGTGCACCGATAGAAACAAAGGAAACAACGTGAATTCGCTGTAGAGCACAAACTATAAATCTACCATTACCGACCGTGAATTCCTATAATTACAATCTTATCGGCTGAAAGTCGAATATTATCGATATAACGCAACATACTTATCGACAAATTCGGTCTATTCCAATTAGAGATGCCCGATTCTTAATCGATTCGATTCTTTCCCTGACAAATTTAAGGAAAAAGGGTTGTTCGTGCTGCTTGCATGTTTCATACTTCTTACTTTTAAAAAGAGATTGACGCCTAATCAGACGCTTGGAAGAAACAATCGAGTTGGTTGTCTCGTTTTTGCTTCTTCGAAACATTCCAATATACTTCTGTCTAGTTTTAAATACGAAAATTGCGAAGAGTGCAAACAACACGAATAAGTCTATTTTTGGGGAAAGAATCGAATCGATTCAGAATCGGGCATCTCTAATTCCAATCAGGGGTTTTCGAGCATTTTCTAGGGTTTTTTACATTATACGGTAAAATACGTATAATACGTATAATGGCTTCTGCACACAGGACGCGGTAATGCTTGCCGCACGACGGAAGTCTGCGCGACAGCCAATCAATATGTTGTATTTCCGTAAAAGCTAGAAGGTTATTACGGAAAGCAGCATATTGATTGGCTGTCGCGCGAACTTCCGCCGCGCGGCAAGCATTACCGCGTTCTGGTGTTGCGTAAGGTTTCCGGTTGCATGCGAGAAAATGGTGGCGGTCCTGTGTGTGTGACGTGTCACTTGTGTAAGTACTTAAACGTACAATGTGAGCAGCGTGGCCATTAAATTACTGTCGTAAAACCAAAGATGCCAGCATAAAAAAATGTCGTAACAAAAAAATGGTAATTATAAAGTTACCAAGTTTTCTTACGCAGAAATAACTAGATTTCAATCGGTTGAAACGACCTTAATGGCTTCTGCACACAGGACGCGGTAATGCTTGCCGCGCGGCGGAAGTTCGCGCGACAGCCAATCAATATGTTGTTTTTCCGTAAGAGCTAGAAGATTATTACAGAAACCAGCATATTGATTGGCTGTCACGCGAATTTCTGCCGCGCGGCAAGAATTACCGTGTTCTGTGTGCAGGAGCTATAAGATCGTTCTACATAAAGGCGCCTTTACATGGCAGCATCGAGCGTCGAGTGTTAAAGCAGTAGCCAATCAACGTGCCACTTTCCGCAAGAACTACAAGTATATACTTCTGGAACCTGATACGTTGATTGGTTAACGCTTTAACGCTCGACGCTGGAACGCTCCCATGTATTGGCACCTTTAGTTGCAAATCGATTGCAACTCTTGTTGCGACAGCCAAGCGTCAATATCACCATTGATGCTTCTAATTGACTGTCGCAATAAGAATTGTGTCTATTTGCGATCGGCTTGCAACTAATGTAAAACGACCTTTACAATACAATAATTCCCTTCACCTCTTGGGCTTCCCCCGCAACAATATCCTCCGTCCAGATACTCAGTCTGTTCTTTTCAGCTGCACTGCTGAACTGGTGCAATAAGTTAAAGTGAGACAAGTATATCTTTTCTCACTCTAACTTATTGCGCCAGTTCAGCAGTGCAGCTGAAAAGAACAGACTGCAATTCTTACGTCCATGGTCCAAGATGTATGACGGCGAATATTTTTTTTCCACAACCGCATTATCAAATTAAATTGTATTACAAATTACATAAAAAAAAACAAGATGAAAATAAATACAAGACAAGCTGTGGAGAAAGCCTCTAAATAAGCCATAGTATCCAATATCATAATGCGAACGTGTTAATGAATTTCGTAACGCAAATGCTTCATATAACTGAGACTAAGTTCTTGCACTTTCATATTGAAAGTGTTATTCCATCACATGTAAGGCACGATAAAGATAGTACGTTTTCAGCATAAAAACGAATAGCAAGACAAACTTTGAGAATAATTAATTGTACGTGCACATACAATTTTGATAAAATATATTTGTAACAATGTTTCATAGGACGATTTAGAGGTGTGCTAGTATAAGTTAAACTTGTGGGATAAACCTGAAATGAGAACGACGTGTGCAATCGAGACACTAAGGTTTATTATAATTTTCACATTTATATTTCTTTTTGTTGCAATGTTTAATTATATATAACTATAATAACTATAATATAATATGATATATATAGAGTTATATATATCCACACATAAGCAGAAATGTTCAAAGCATATTACAAGAATATCCTAGATATCTTCAAGATATCCCAGTGATATATTTTGAATATTTCTTCTGTGTGAGTAACTCGAATAACTATAACATTATATATATATAGTTATATATGTAACTATACTTATATATTTTACAATAATACAGAGAATGAATAGCCTTGCATGATTTAGGAATATCAGTGCAACAATAATGGATAATATCTTGTATACATTTTTGTTGTAAGTTATAAGAGACATGATTTATATTCCTATCATCCAATTAATTCATTTATTCATTAAAATATTCATTTATTCATTAAAATATTCATCTATTCATTAAAATATTCATTTATTCATTGAAATTATCAAGCCAGATCTAAATACGACATGAAATTGACTAAAGCATTCTTCACATAATGACTCATATTTGGTGAAGAATCTGGTTTTGATTTTTGATAAAAGTGTAACTCATCTAAGTATATATCCAATACAGTTACATGAGTAACTGCTAACTCAAGCAAAATCAGCTTTTCATGTTTCTTATTATCTTTATTGAATAGCTTTGTAGCATTTTTTAAAATATCCAATCGCCACAAATGCAACATCACCTGCTTATTTCCATTCTGTTCATAACATGCTAAATATCTACATGCTTGGGACATTTTTAATAGAATATCTATTTGTATCTCTGGGTAAATCATGTTGATTTTGTAAGACCATACTTCATTAAGACATCTTAGAACATTCGAAAATACAGCTTTGGCATCATTGTAATTTGCAAGATACTTATCTGTAATCCAAATATTAAATTCTTCTTCAACATTGCTTGTACTGGTAAACACCAGGAAGTCTGGTAATTTTTGCTCGAACGTTGTTAAGGATTCCGATTTTGTTTCACGCTGTTTGTTCTCCTCTTCAAATTGTCGATCCTTCGACGAACGTAAAAGCGCGATACCATACTGCGCTGCATATATATTAGTATAGGCGGCCGCGTTTCTGTATTGATTATACAAAGAAGTTTTTATCTCGGGAAATTTGGTCCCATCGATTTTCCCGTATTCGTCTCGATAAAATTTGTTCAACATATAAAATGCGATACCTAAGTGACTTCTAGCTTCCGTAAATCGATTGTGCATGGAAAGATATTCGGATATCGTCGCCGCTTTCAGAGCCCATTCAGTACGGCCTATAGTTAACGGTATTAATCTCACCTGTTTTTGCAATAACATATGCTGATATATTATAGTAATCGATTGATGCTCATCCATGTGTGTATGCAGTTGTATCAACTTCGTTAAAGTTAACATGTATTGCGAATCCAACGAGTATCCGCTTTGAAACTCTTTTGTGACAACGCCAAATACGTATAGAATATCGATAGGTGCAGGATATGAATCCTTTTTGTTTGTGTAAGTCCAGTAAAGCAGGAATGCTTTCTCATAAAACGATAAAGATCTCTTTGGATTTTTTAAATCAGTGTAAATAGCGCCTAAGCAGTTGTGCACTTTCATAGCTGTCAAGATAGCCTTGCGAGTAGTTTCTCTGCCCTCTAATAATCCCAAAGCTCGTAACAAATAAGCTTCGGATGTGTCTTTCCATATGACGTCGTTGTATATTTGAGAAATATGTAAATAGGATTGTGCGAGAGCTATAGTGTCGTCGGATTTTGCATCTTCCGAGTTGAGTTTATCCGTGAATAATTTGTTCATTCTTCCCTCAATCAATCTGATCATCCTAGCCTGTTTCTTCGTGGGTTCAATCCCTTTCGTCGAGTCTCTAGCTACATTCGACGACATTAAGATTTCGACAAATTCTTCTCTGACGTGCATCCTCGTGCTCTCGGTATCCTCCTTGCTCTCAACCATCTCCGTTTGCATGACGGACGCTAAACAAGTCAACGTTGGAAGATTTATTCCAAGTAGCCTGTTATTATATATCGTTATCGTATGACCTTCTTAAGAAGAATGAGTTATTTTTCTGTGTTACCTGGCCCAGTAGATTTGTATTCCTGTTCATTTGTGCTTTCGGTAAGCATCTTCAGGAAAGAACACGCTAACGAAGGATATCAATAAAGGAAAGCACAAAAGGGAGTCACGTCGAAAAATCGTTGTTGCTTTTTCGCGCGAGTGAGCAAGCGAACGAGATGTGGCGTGAAAAATCTGATGACAATTTGTACACAATGCGCAGCAATAATCCACCAATCGTCAATTTCATATGTTGAGAAACATTCAAACCAACTAGTAGAATCAGGACAAAATTTCGCACTCCTGAAATTACTATAAAATACGTTAGTAAATAGAAAATTACATATCTATATCTATAGCAAACTGAGTCTATAAAAATATGTTTACATGTAGCGTAGTTAAGTACGTTGCATTCGAGAATATCCAACCACGCATTCTCTGTATGTACTCTGAGTTCCACCAATCAGAGCAGCATACGTCGCTAATGAATTTGCTATTTACAACATGTGATGTTTCTCTTGTGAGTTACGAAGAATCCTTCTTATCGACGCGTTCATCACTAAACGTGCGTGTGAAGATGTCCACTGAAAATGCAGGAGCACAGGAATGCGAATTTGTCGATTCGGGTAATGATGAAAAGTAATTTACCCACATACAAATCGTGTAGTAATCACAGAATAATCTTTGGATGTTGGTATGTTTAGCGTCCGTTACGAAAGTAGAGTTTACCGAGAACGTCAAACCTACCACGAGTGGAACGATGGAAATTAATAAGGAATATTGTGCCCTTTTGAAACTTGTTTTCAACTTGGTTACAAATATCGCCAACGAAAAGGAAAAGGACAAACCTTACGCCGAACATATTGAAACGCTCAGAGAGATAGAGATGCGATTGAACAAATTTCATCGTACGTTCAATTCGCAAGATGCACCTTTCCACGATAGTATAGCTCTAGCGCAAATTTATTTAAAATTATCTGAAATATATTACAGTGATGATAGTAGAAATGATAAATTGTATATCGCCAGAGAACACCTCATGCAATGTGTACAATTGTTGAAGGGTAAAGAGCTAGATCGTAAAGTTATTTTCACAGTTATAAAAGCATTTTTCGAATTGGGCTGTATTTCGATGAAGCTAAAGGATCTAGAAGAATCGGAACAATTCACACGTAAAGCGTTAGAGTTATATCTGACGTATACAGAGAAAAAGGAGGACTATCCTGCTCCTACCCATTTTCCAATTGTTACTGGCATTGAAATCGAGTGTAATTATATATATGAAATGGACATACTATACACACGTATTTTAAAAACATTATTATCATTTCAGCACTATAATGTTAATAAATATTCGCCGATAGATAACTGTACAATGATAATATACGCGCACAAGATATTGGAAAAAATGTTAAAAACGGCACCATTATCTGTAAGCTATTCCGAATTGGCCATATTTTCATCTCATTTGTCATCAGAGTTTTTAAAGTACAAACGCTTTAACGAGGCCAGACATCATCTTGCTGTTGCATCTTTTTCCGTGAAGAAATATTATGAGGTGGAATTGATAAAAATCGACGGAGATAAATCCCCGAGAGTTAAAGCTAGAGCACATGACACACATGCTCTAACTGCTGCAAATGTCGCTATAAAGTGGGCGCAATACGGAAACACACTGCTGCGTTCATCGAGCGAGCGAGTTCTGTATAATGAGGAGGAAGACGAATCCGCAACAGAGTTTGCAATGCTACCGAAATTACTATTTACCGGTTTACAGGATGAGTTACAAAATTTCACCGATTTGATCAGAGATGCGTACATTGCAGATTACAAAGATGCTAAGGTAGTTTTTCGGCGTGTTCTTAAGTGGCTTGAAGAGGCAAAAGGATTCGCAATTAAAGTGAGAACGATGTCTACAAATATTAATATGAACATTAGTCGAGGGATTTTTCATGCATACAAATATTTAATATGCTATGAAAGAGAGAAAAATGAGCAGATGAAACTTTACAAACAACTAATGGATACCTTGAATGATTTTTCCAAGTCATTAAGTGCGGATGCCGATCCCACTGTTCGCAAGTATACTTGTCTTCAAGTGGTGCTTGCTTCTTATTCTCTATTAGAAATTAAGACTCAAGACTTAGAGTCGCATGATAAAATGGATTCAGAACTATTAGGAGAAATTGATAAATTAGTTAAGTATAACGTACACAATTCCGAGTTATATTTATATGGAAACAAATGAACTAGCTGGTGGACGACATAAAGTATACACAAATTATTCCTTTATAAGTAGAAAGCTCCTGAGATCTTTAATATCTGTAAAAAATTATCTCTGAGAAATCATTATATACATATATATGCCAGCGGATTAGTTTTTTTTCTGTTTATTTCGTGCGTATATCGCGTAAATTAATATTGTTTTGTATTAATTAAAATCATCTATAATGTTATTTTAGCGAAATATATATGATTTCGAGACTTTTGTATTTTCATATGAAATTTTACAGTGCAAATAAATATTTTATTATTATTACTGTGATTGTTGTTGCTTCTCTAGTCGGCGTTGTCTGCTTTTGTATTGGATGAAATGGTTGAAGGAAAAAAACGAAAGTGGATATATAAGTGGAGTCAGAATATGTGAAGTACTTTGAGTAATTGCGAATACAGTTATTCATCTTAAGCTATGAAATATTAGTTGCACAAATTAATTCGATGCTTCTTTTTAAAAAATTAAATCTTTATTAAAAAATTAAATGATAAATGATAATAATAAACGTGTCAATATTATATATTTGAGATATTCGTCATCATTTTCTAATACTTTTCTTCATTCATCGGGTAAAGCTGACGGATCCCCTCTGGAAAAAAAAACGGCGGCTTTGAGTTAATGAAATCGTCCATGTATCTTCATTGCCACTACACACAATATAACTGCGTTTTAGAATTGTTGTATTTAGATTATGTTGTATAACATTTTTTAATGCATTTATAAATGACTTTTTAGCGTGACTTTTATTATAGAAATTCTTGAGATGTGCATCGGAGAATTAGTGATGGCCAAACATTTCCCTAACAGCAAAGATGTCCAGAGGACATCCAGAGTATATCCTGAGGAAATCCTAAGGATATTTCTTCGTCCTTAGGAGATTTTATGCTGTCTGGGTTACTTCCCAAAAACAAATCAAATATTTCTCAAGGATAATATAACTACTTGAAATGTAATTACATGTAACGATATTACTAATAATGCAATGGCAAAATATTTATTTATATTTAACTGTTAAAAAAAGAACAGTATAAAATAATTTCCAAGTTATCTTATATATGATATTAAAATAACACAATCTTAATAACATACAGTAATCTTTATTTGCCGTGCAATATTTACTGATACACAAATAAATATAACACATGAAAAGTCCAATCCTTTAATATAAAAATGTTTTTATTTATTTCTTGTTCTTTTCTGTCAAGGAGTAGTTTTATAGACTTCGAAGAGTCCATAAGCTTTCTAGTTGCAAAGTGGTAGTGGATAGTAGTCTCGCGCACATCTTTGTCGTGTGCGACAAGGGACATGGCTTTCTTTATCGTGTAATTTCTTTATAGAAATTATTGAAAGTGATGCAAATATAATTGAAGATTTTGATTTTGTTTTGGTTGACTAACTCTTTAATTTCTAACGAATTCATTAAGTCCATGCATATCGGTAGATTATCAACTTGTATATCTAACAGAGTGGAAATAGAAATTGCAAGCTCTAACGAAATGTACCCATACAAATATCCATCATCAGTTGCGCAAAATGAATTCATAATGTCATATAAGGCTGCAACCCGTTTTTTGTGCAATTTTATCAGATTGCCTTTCTGTTGCTCATAGTACGCTAAATATTTGTATGCTTTAGAAATACAGCGAATAAAGTCCGTATATAATTCTAAATCTTTCTTCTTTTTAACATATATCCGTATTTCCTGAAGACTATTTAGAACAGCTTGAAAAATTGCTTCGGCATCTATGTAATTCGTAACGTACGTATCTTTAGCCAAAGCAATAAACTTTTGCAGCTCTTCCTCTAGATTGGTAAATTGTAACTTTGTCATTGGTATCGCGGATCTCGTTGCGGATTGTAAATCACTAGCCTCGTGAGGTTTGTCTGCTACATTATCCTTTTGTTTGAGTCGTTCTGCTGACATGGCCAAAAGCGCGACTCCATACCACGCCCAGCTCATATTCCTTCCTTCCTTCCTTCCTTCAATATATGGCTACAGGCCTCTATAAGAGTAATGCCCCTACGCCAGTTTCCGATTAATGTTATAATTCGAGAACAAAGTCTTGGAAATTTCCAAGACACGATCCAAAAAAATCACAAGGTCCGAACATGTTCGAACACATCTTGTCGTGACGGCGGTTAGGCCGGAACTCTGCCCAGCTCATATTAACTTTGCAAATCTCATGAATATATAGCTCATTCGACGCAACATATTCCACCGATGATGTTGCCACGTCGGCTTTCGCACATTCCTCATTATAAAATTGATCCATCATAAAGCCTGCAGCAGCAATATGACTCTTGGCTTCGGCAAATCGTTCAGATGCTAAAAATAATCTAGCTAAGGCGATCGTGTGTTCAGGCCACTCCACACGATCCATGATTGATGGTACTATCTTTAAGTATTTCTTCAATAGTTTGTGCATACACATTATAACATTTTCGTTTTTAATTTTTTCTTCGAAACTTTTGTCTAAAAACAATGTTAAACTGAACAAAGCTTTCCAATAAATTTAATCTAACCTAATTAAATGGCGTCCTGTATTTTAACCGATTAAAGTTAGAATACATGTAAAAACAGGATAGTCGTCCTTTTCCTGTGTGTAGGACTTGTACAACTCTAACACTTCATTTATGTATCGTCTCGATTTTTCTAGATTATCTAGTTTATACCAAAGATTGCTTAATTCAAAATATGCTGACGTAGCGATTATAATATCTTTATGATCTAGCTTTTTGTCCTTTAACAACTTCAGACATCGTGTGAGGTATGCTTCGGCGATGTACAGTTTTTCTTTCTTGCTACATGGATTATGGTAGAATATATATCTGCAAGTATACTTGCGCAAGAACCATACTAACGATCGATATCGTCAAGAAAGATTTCCGTATTGACTCACGAAGCGTCGAGAGAGACAAAAACTGTTATACGCATGGCAAATTTGTACGTTGACTCGATTGGATCTGATGTTTTTCAGCGGTTGAACAACCTGTTGTATTTTCTGAATGCCACCAATGAGAACGCAGTTTGTAGAAACTTCGGGGATGTAAAATTAAGCTTGTTCTTTTTCGAAAAACTTCTTGAACTGTTGTAGACTAGTCCAAAATGTACTTGGGTCTGTTCTTTTTAGCTGAACTGTCTGAATTGGTGCACATTGGTATAATAAGTTATAGAGAGAAACAAATATATTTTGTTCAAGCAGTTCAAGGCACGGGTTAGGCGACAGTTTCCCGAAAAGTGGAGGAGATAATGTTGGTATCAAGGAAAATCTTTACACGATATAATTTAAAGATTCTGTCCTTTGTAACTGCATTGCTGGGGCCCTATTCTTGAATCTATTAGCATATTCAACTGGCTCTGGATTAACCCACTCTGGGTTATTCAGTCTACGTTTATTGGTCGAACAAATACTTATAAACTTTATGATTGTTAGTAGAGACTTATCACGTCAATAATCGCTTTCGAAGCGATTAACCCAGGGCCAGTCGAACACGCTAATGGCTGCGTTCCGTTATTTACTGCAAGTACTGTCAGTACTATCAACAGCGTTCCTAAATAGGTTATGGCTCCTGCACACAGGACGCGGCAATGTTTACCGCGCAGCGGAAGTTTACGCGACAGCCAATCAATATGCTGCTTTCCGTATTAACCTTCTAGCTCTTACGGAAAAACAACATATTGATTGGCTGTCGCGCGGACTTTCGTCGCGCGACAAGCATTACCGTGTCCTGTGTGCAGGAGCCATTACAGTGCATTGCAAAAGCAACTTTGACGAGTTTGTGACGTCTGAATTTGATGTCACTTCCTGCTGTGGCTACTGCAGCTGGAGAGATAAAGGCTCGTCTACAACTTCTATGAAGAATATGGCTGTAAGGCTGTAAGACGCGAAATGAATTATTTTCATTCGCTGACTGCTCACGTTACAGCCTTACAGCCATATTCTTACAGCTATTGTAGACGAGCCTTAAAGCAGTGGCAGTAAGGTGGTGCGTTCCCATTTGTCACCTTGCATCACCTCGACAGTGCTCGAAGTTAAAACGGAACGCTACTAGCAATATATTTTCATGACGTCCGTCAATATTCGCAATAAATAAAGGAACGCACCCTTTATATATATATATATATATATATATATATATATATATATATATATATATA
>NW_022639547.1:1154480-1206907 GCF_010583005.1 Odontomachus brunneus
CTCTATATATATATATATATATATATATATATATATATATATATATATATATAGGTTTGTCGCGTCGCATGCCTCAACGCGAAATATGCTCCGTCTGAATATTCCTACTTCCATGGCGTTAACGCTATAAGCGAAAAAGTGTACTAGACGAATGCATCCTATGTCAGGGTTGCCGTTGTTGGTGATTTTTCACCATTTTGAGGATTTTTAAGCTTTTTTGGTGATTTGGTGAATAACTCTCTTTATTTAGTGATAAAAATGGCAGTGTTTCGAAATTCACTGCTAGTGCAGAAACTTTATAGCATACATAACATGAACTATAGATTTTCAGTACAGGCAGTAAATTTCGGGACACAGCCATCATATGGCGAATTCGATTGAATGCACCAGTGCGCACTGAGGTTGCTTTCCAACAAGAGACACAAGTCGACACAAACATCATTTTATCTTTGTTCCATATTTAGTGAGTAACAAAGATAGAATAATACTTGGTCGACTTGTGTTTCTTGTTGGAAAGCAACCTGAGTACACACTAAAGCCCGTATCAGACTACCGACTACGACTGCCGACTCTCAATGGACTCACCGAGTCAGCGCCTCACTGTGATTGGTCCATTGAGAGTCGGCAGTTGTAGTCGACAGTCGGGTCGATGATACGACTATGATGCGCATGAAACGCAGCGTTAGAGTGACAGAGATACGAGAGTGAGATAAAAAGAATGGGGAGCGTACTCGGGTGAAGTTCTCGAACCTAGGTTAGATTAGTTCTTGAACGCATGAGGCGCATGGACTGCACTATCTCGGAGCTGAGGCAGTCCATGCGTTCGAGAACTAATCTAACCTAGGTTCGAGAACCTCGGATGGGACCCGATTGACCACGATACGATTGGATACAGATTGTAATGATTGGTTCGACCTAGTAATTCACTAGATAATTCTTTTCATCGGTTGGTTGTGTCCAATCGTACCGTGGTCGATCGGGACGCTCCCGAGAACCTTACCCGAGTGCTCTCCCTCTCATTTTATCTTACTCTCTGTCACTCTAACGCTGCGCTTCATGCGCATCATGCGTGGAAACGGAACGCACCCTAATGGCTCTCGCAGCAAGTGCGATGTGCGACGCGACACACGATATGCGATGAGCGATATCCAATGAGCGTATTGGTATTCCGGAAAAGCTGTACGCTCATTGGATATCGCGCATCGCATATCGCGTGTCGCGTCGCAAATCGCGCTGGTCTGCGAGAGCCATAAGGTTTTTTTACTCTTAAGATTGCTTAGAGTACGGTCCAGCGGACGTTGCAAATGCTTTGTAGCGTTTTTACTTCTTTCTCTTTCTTCATTCGAATCTGAAGAATAGAACAAGAGGAAGAAACGCTGCGCAGCATTTGTAGCGGTTGTTGAACATAAATACATCTTTAAAAACTTCTTAGCCAATAAAACAATTCGTACGGATGCTGTATAGATAATTTTGCTGGCTGTATTTGTTGGCTGGATGTATTTGAAGATGTATTTAAGATGTCTAGATATAGCTTCCGGAATGGAGCCGTGTCTTGAATCAGCGATATGCCGACGTCCGGAAGCTATATCTAGACATTGTATCAATGGCCGTGAAAGCCTCAAATCTATGTATTTAAGATGATTTTTAAGTACAAGAACGAATTATAAACTAGTGTACACTCACTACGCACTAGTGCATTCAATCAAATTTGCTAATAGTAACAACTTAAGCCCATTCTACAATTGCGTAAGCGTAGTCGTGAACGTCAACGTAAGAGTCAACCAATCCGAATGTTTTATTTACTGATTGCTTTATTCTGATTGGTTGTCGTAATCACATACAACCACTTACACTACGTTCACGTAATTGTAGAATGAGCTTTACAATACGCTAAAACTAATTACAAAATAAGTTTTTCCCTCTCTTTCTCTCTACGAGTATATTTTCATATTTTTATGAATGTTTAAATATATTATATTAATTTTGTTTATATTTATGTTTAAATATGTTTATTAAAACGTTAAAAACCATCAAAATTGTTTTTTTATCCGAATTTATATACTTAAAAAAGTCTGGTAAATAAATTTTTCGAGCCGCGGCAACACTGCCCTATGTATAAACAACAATGGCGGCTGTCACGTCGAGAGTAGAGGAGTTGATTAATTATTTTAAGACACACAACAAAATTCGCGAGCAGCAAAGTCATTCGGCAAAAGTTCACAGCGTAGGATGGAGTTGCGATGGCAAGTTACTGGCTTCAGGCTCCTTCGATAAGTCTGTTTGTATATTTTCGTTGTGTCCTGATCGCTTGGTAAATATCCATAATATATTTCTACTTTATCTTTAAGACGTTTTTTCTCTTAGAATTGCGAATATAGTAAAACTCAATGTGTGAAGATTCAGTTTTCATAATTCCTACTTGATTGTGTTTGCAGCGGAGAAAGTTGCTTTATAACTTAATCTTAGCTGAATTTAAGAGTATATACTAATCAGGTTCGCGAATTTTATAACAGTTGCAGAATAGCTTTCTTTTGTTGAACATAGTCAATATATACTTAGTAATTGTTAATATACTGTTTTTTACAATCTATAAGGACAGATTTTTAATTAGCTTAGACCTTTCAAAAGAATGTGCAAAGATACCTATTACATTTGAATGAACAATAAACTCTAAAATGAGATATCCTTTTAGATTTGGGGTCTGTTTTCTATTGCTGAACTGTATGCACTAGTTTTCTCTTATCTTTCTTCCACTAACTTTTATCTAAATATCTGTCTCTTTTTAAGTTCCAAAAGTGTAGTAACACTAGTTCAGCAATAAAAAAACAGACCCATTATTTTCTATTCTTGACATTAGTAGAACTTTAATCGATAGCTTAGTCACAAAGAGACTTGATGTATGCGTGTTTTGCAGAAGCAGGAGACAACTTTCAGAGGACATGGCGGCAGTGTGGATCAACTTTGCTGGCATGCATTTTATCCAGAATTATTATCCACAGCAAGTGGAGACAAGACTGTTCGTATTTGGGACACAAGGACACAGAAGTGTACGGCAAACATTGGCACCAGAGGAGAGAATATCAACATATCTTGGTCGCCAGATGGTAATACCATCGCGGTGGGGAACAAAGAGGACCTGGTTACTTTCATTGATGCCAGAGTAATGAAGATACGTGCAGAGGAGCAGTTCAACTTTGAGGTGAACGAGATCTCATGGAACAAGGACTCGGATACTTTCTACCTGACAAATGGTCAAGGTTGCGTCCACATACTCAGCTACCCAGAACTGAAATTGCTGCATGTAATCAAAGCACATCCGGGTACCTGCATTTGTATCGAGTTCGACCCGACCGGTCGATACTTTGCCACAGGATCCGCAGACGCTCTGGTCTCCTTGTGGGACGCCGACGAGTTGTGTTGCCTGAGAACATTTTCGAGGTTGGAATGGCCTGTCCGGACTATCTCTTTCTCGTACGACGGCCAATTACTGGCAGCCGCGTCGGAAGACTTGGTTATTGATATCGGTGAAGTGGAGACTGGCGAGAAGATTACCGATATCACAGTGGAGGCGGCAACCTTCACCGTCGCCTGGCATCCGAAGCAGTATCTCCTGGCTTACGCGTGTGACGACAAAGACACGTACGATCGAAAACGCGATGCCGGCAGCTTAAAGGTGTTTGGCTTTGCCAATGAGTGAAATTATTTTGTAGCGCCTGTATCGGTACTGCCATTGGTGTATTGCCCGAGATACATCTTGTTTTTATAAATAAACACAGCAATATGGGGCAGGAACTGCGTATTATGACCAAGCTGCACGGTCATTTTATGTAAACAGACATATCGGCGGCGTTCAACCGAGAAAGTTGCTTTGCGACTTATTGTTGTGAACTTTGTGAGTTCCCTGCTGAACGCACCTATTAAAAAGACAATTCGCAAACCGCTTGATCTTCCAATAAGTGACGAGTTACCTTCAACAAATAACTTTTTGATTGTTTGGATATTTTTCAAATACTTAGCGTAGAAATCTCCTTTTTATTCCTTTTTTCATCCTTGCAACCTACTTTCAACAAATTAAAATAAACTCTGGCTAAAGCGGACCACACAAACAAACACACACACATATACCCTCGTGTTACGCAATTTTTTGTTGATTACTTAGTCGGCATGGTTACGCGCAGCTTTGATTTTCATTTCCCACTCGTGCAAACATCAACGAGCGTCACATGTTTCTCGTTGTACTCGGTCTTCGTTATGACAGCGAACGCGAATAAAACCATCTGCCAGTACACTTGTACGTTATCCAGCGATGGAGAAGATGCACGGACGAAAGATAAGTTCACTAGTGTTTCTAATATGCACGAGATCGACGAGGACAGCGAGACCGATGAGGAAACTGCTGCTTCGGTGCAATCGGGATCTCCGGTCACGAATGAAGAGAAAGATACCGTTCAGAGTACGAAGAATGCGTCGGAGGACGAGTACACGGGTGAGTCTTTCTACTCCGATGAATCCTGCGACGAGTCCGAAGTCACCAAAGTAACGTCAGAATCGCTGGTCAACGATTCCTCGCCTCTACCATGCACGGCTCATCTTCGACGCAACGAGAATATAAAGTCTACGGACGCGGAAGTACTTGCGACTTCGAACTCTTTAGAACTGCGTCTGCAGAACGATGAGTTTGTCTTGGTGAGCGATGAGCCGCCTAGCGCAATCATCACGGATAGATTCGTCAAGCCAAGGAAATGCAAAAGATGGAACATGAGCTTCACTGATGAAGAGATGCGTAGGATCGAACGTGAAAATGAACTGTTACTCAGAAAGATCATGGCGCAGCAAAAGTCCCGACACAAGGTCCTCGAAGAACATATCGTACAATCCAGGACTAGCAGCTCTGCAATAAACAGGAGGAAGTTGCAGAAGAGAATAGACGATGATAATATGGTACATAATTCCTTCCCACCTTAGAGATATCTAAAATAAAACACAATCATGAATTAATTATAAAGTATTGGAAATTATATATCAGAACAAAAGGACAATATACAAACATTTTTTTGCAGTTACTTGTCAGGAGAATACAACAGGCGAAGTCATGCGTCTTGACAAACGCGTCAAAAATGAGTTCTAGATTAAACTTCTTGTAAAGCTCACAGCATTAAGAAGGATTTTCTTTCTATTGATATTACCGAGAGTAAGACTAATATTTGATAACCATGATTAGATAAATCAATATTACCTGTAAGCTAGTGGTACAAATTTAGAGGCTGTGACGTGATGTACAGTTTCATTTTTTAAATATGCACGTAAATTTTGAGATACTAGTGTCGTATTTGACGAAGAGGAAAGTCGCAGTGTGCGTGGACGCATCTATAATGAGATCCTTGTAAAGTTTCCATTTTCCCATATATAAAATATTACTGTGTTTTTGTGACTTGTTTATTAAAACACAACGATTACCAGTCTTGCAGAATAGGTACATAATTCTTTCATTTCTTTTTTTTTTTCGCTTTGTATACGGCGTAACCTTGTAAAACGTCTTGAAAATTTGCTGCAGGTATCTCTACAAACCAAGACTATAAAAAATCACAGTTCTCACTCGTCTCAACTTAATTATCACACTCGTGTGATAATTAATCGGTAATAAATACCAAGATCAAGACACTCTGGAGTATCGCTCTGGAAATTCTTTCCTTTTTCCTCTTGTTTTGCATACGCACGTAGACAATCGTCGCGAAAGAAAGGAGGGATATACTCTCTCTTTGGTCGAGTATTAAATTAGAAATTTCCATAAACCACGTGTAACGATATACTTGTTTCTTTAAATCAACAAGTTTTGTGATTAACATGAGATTGTATTTTTTTTCTGTTTTTTCCCCTTTTTCGTTTTGCAATTTCACATGTTATATTCCATCTCCATCGTATGTAGTCAATTAATTATGTTCACTCCATGTTTGAAAGATAACCAGACAAAGTCAGGACAAGAGATACCAGCAAAAAGAGGCGGAAAGAGCGAGATAGTATCCGATTAGTATAGTCCGATAGTATAATCCGATTTGATACTGTCATTTTGTTCCCTACACATGATGTACGTAAGCGATCGTAGTGAAGGAAATAAAATGGCATGTTTAATTAATGAGAAACGACAGTAAGGAACTCTTACTGCGTTACTTTCTCTTACTATCTAACCTACACTCTCAGTTTGTCATTGGTACCTTGCAGAAGTAATGCTCAGTCCAGTTATATCTTTCGTTCACGGTTTACAAGCAAAAAAAACTTTCTATAGTAATTCATTCCTGCATATGCACAACGTATCTCACTCGCAATAATTTAAGGTATCGCATCTCAATATGTTTAAATTACGAAATAGAAAATAATAAGTGTAACATTTCTCTTTCTCTAGATTTTGGTTTAAGAAACTATACGAAAATCACTCGTTTGACAGATTTCACCAGGATTACTGTCGTACAACGTAATAATAATTACATATATCACATAGTATGCAAAGCGTAGTTGCAACAAAACGTAACAAATTCCGTGATCTCCAATGCTATCGGTCACATCATGCTGCCGCAGTTAAAACTGTCTGTTACTTTCGATTTTCGCCAAGAAATTGTCGGAAATAAGTCTACGATATCACAAGATAAAACAAGTTCCAGTCATTAGTCTTCGCTTTTCGTTCTCCACGATTCCGTCGTCCATGACGATGATGGCGTCCATATTGTGCTGAGCGAATGAAATGGATCAAATCCCGATCTTTCCTGAAACAATTATTAAAAGTCGTCGTTTTAGCGAGTCTATTCGCAGTGTTTTTATCTCCTTTACTCTATCAATTTCGCTATACTGAATTTACTGTAACTCTGTTATTCAGTCAATATCTTATCGTTCACTTACTTGAGTTTCAGACTGTAACGTTTGCGACATTAAAGGCGGAGCGGCGGCACCCCAGGGTGCTGCAGCCCACACACCACCCGTATTGACTCCCCACATACCACTTCGTTCTTCTCCAACGGCTGCTCTGGTGTGCAATGGTTCCCAATTCATATCGACAGTTGACCAATTATCTGCAATCATATTTTATTTATCGCTAGTTAAAAAAAGTCACGGTGACCTGAAAAAATGATTAAGAAAAAGAGAATTGCATGAAAGACATGGTAAATACGTTCTTGGACAATGTCTGTTGTACGAATTTCATTTCTTAGTTTTGAGGCGTTTTGAGAATATGAATTCTTTGCGATAGGACTTTAAGCTCATCCTCTATAGTTTAGATAATCCAGGATAGCAGAGATAACGACATTCTTTCGTAAACTCATGAGCGTTGTACCTTTCAAGTCAGACAAAACTGGTTTCTCCATGGCTTTCGGCAACTCTGATTGAAATGCGTTTGCACCTGCGTTTGCAACTGAGTTTGTATCTGATAATAAATTTATCATAGGACTAGTATCTTCCCATAGTTGGCATCGCGTATCCTCTTCGGGGGCTTCCAATTCTACCAAAAGCTCGTCGGTTTCTGGTAGGTCGTCATACGGCACTAACTCACGTTCAAACTGTCGACAGAATCCATGAATGATTGTTGTAGTAACAAGAAGCAAAAGTGAAGATGGATTCAACTGTTACTCACGGGATTTTCTACGAAAGTATTGATGAAATAACTGTTCGAATGTTGTGTATCCGACTGTGGAATCAAGGGATCCGGGTTGAATATTTCATCCTTATCCAGAGATACGGTAGAAAGAGAGGCCGGCTTTGACATTAGATTGTACTCCTTTGGCGTTTGTAATAACTCTTGCATTGTCTGTGGCTTAGCATATTGAGTATCCTTGATATCGGTGTCGAACACTGTCGACAGACCTGACGTACTCGTCTGATTCTTGTGTACGTGATTTAAATTGGAGAACGATGAGACGATCTCCTGACTTCGTGCCACCACGTCGCTGAACTTGGCTCTGTTCTCGCCCCAACAAGAGGGCGGAGGCGGTAATGGAACGGAGGAGATTGCTCCCGAGGTGCGCGTTACATCCTCTTTTTGGTTCGCATTGTCGTTTACGGGAGTTACTGTAACAGTAATGGATTATTGGTATTATTATAAACTGAGTATATTTTTTACACACAATTACAGGTACAGTTTTCTGCTACAGAAACACCAGTGTTTTCTAGCTAATATTTTTACACAACTCCATTTTATATTTTTGCTATTATTGATCCAATAAATTTACGGGAATTAGAGAAAATTAATGGAGATTAAAGAAAGAAATCTATAACTAATAATAATGGTTTATCATCATAGTGTGTGTACGCACACACACACGGCAATATATAGTATACTATGAAGAATAACATACCTTTTACATGTGTTTTATCAGTCCCTCGACGTTTCTGCACAGACTTTTCTTTCCGAGGTGGATTCTTACTTTGACGTGGTAACTTAAAGGATGACTCAACAGTGCGCGAGGTATGAACATGATGTTTCACGGTGGACCTAGCGATACTAGTTTTCCATCTATTTGGATTATTCTGCCTCTCCTTATCGTAGTCATCGTCATCACAATCGCCTTCATAATTATCTCTATAATCTACGCATGGCACAGTAGGAATAGATTGAGGTTTACTTTTCTTAGATATTGGCTTTCGTTGAAGCTTCTCTTGTTTTCCGCACGATTGGTCAAAAACCTGATCAAACCATGAAAGAACAATTTATCTATACGTATCTTATGTGGAAATGAGCTACTCGTTCGCGTAATTAATTCGTTAAAGGGGCAACGTCCTATTTTTCAAACAGACCGCTTATTATGAATAAAATAAATATAACAATAAATTATATTTAAAACTCCAATATTTAAATTTTATATGTTGAGTTATTAATTATTTTAGACTATTATATGTGATTCTAGTATAAATGTAAAATCTGAGAGAAAAACAATTGCAACCCAAGTAAAATGAGTCATTTATATAAGTCAGTTATGTAAAGCCCATTCTACAATTGCGTGAACGTGGTTGTAAGTGGTTGTAAGTGATTACGACAACCAATCAGAATAAAGCAATCAGTAAATAAAACATTTGAATTGGTTGACTCTTACGTTCACGACTACGCTTACCCAATTGTAGAATGGGCTTAACGCACACTTACACAACCGATACTTACTTTACACGATGTCGTCTCATCGTGAGTCGAACTTTCTGTTGTCGTGGACGAGGTCTCTTCCTCTGAAAGGTGAATAACCTTTTGAGTGTTTGTGGGCTCAAGTTTTTTCAACACAATGGGATTACTAGGATTACTGTTGTTTCCGGTGTTGTTAGTCTGCTTCCGTTTATTGTCCGATTTCGTAGTCCGATTATTACTCATCGTTCCCGCTTCTACTTGAATTTCGTGGTCAATTAACTTAGATTCTTCCTTGACACTCGACTGTGTCGTCGTTATCGTAGTTTTCCCCTTTTTGTTTGATGTCGGACTCGATCTGATAACCGCACTGAAGGTGCATTTTTTCTCTTGAATTAATTGAGCGTCCGCGAGTGTATCATTCAGCGCGTTATCCGATTGAGTCTCATGAATATTGCTTAGCTTTCTATTGTTTTTTTTCTTCGTGCCGCATGTTACAGCGCTCGCAACACCAATGATATTATCCGCGTTAGACTGTTCCTCGCATCGTTTGAAGGACAACAAATCTTTGGATTCTGTGTCCAGCTTAAATCTCCGCTCCTCGTCAGTTGACCAGTCTGGGATTTTTAATGCCTTCTGTAGATCCTTGTCCTTACACTTTTTCACATTCATCAACGACCTGTCTGGAGAAGTTTCATCCTTTGTACCAGTCTTGCTCTTCTCGTCGCTTGTTCCGACCTTGTCATTTTTCGTCACGGCGTTGACGCCAACTTGCGACGTAGCGTGTCCTGTCGAGAAAAGCCCCAAGTCCAGAGGCGGTTGTACCGAGCTCTCCTTTGAGTAAACAACCAATGATTCCCGCAATATTCGGTCTGCATCGATAATCGAGACTATGAATACGCACACTATCAATCCCATTGACAGGACAGTAGCAATCCACTGCCATACTAGCTCCCACCATGGTCTAACGAGCACGGATCCGCACGAATCTAACGAATACGTCGGTAGAATGGCCAGTAAATTAAATATCACCACACCGTTCTCTACGTCGCTACTATCCGGTCCCACACTGGTCAGTACCAACAGTTTTCGCTCCACGCGCGACAGAGTAAAGTCCGGTGTGAACGCTATCTCGATCATCTTGGTGGCGTTCGGAGTCAGCTCGAAAGCTTCGCAATCGAGTACTTTGAAACCATAACCTTCACAAGGTAAGCCATTGATGTAAAAACCGTAGATCTTAATCGGTAGCTCGCCTGTATTTCTGGCCATGAAAGATCGCTTTGTAGTGAGAACGGGTGCGAGCGTAATATGTTTGCTACGATATCCTGATTGCAAAAGAAAGTACAATTTAGTTTGTTTCAATTGCGCTATATATAAAATAAGATTGAAACTCGCGTTTGTTCGTGGACGATAAAACGCGAGCAACAAGAAATTTAATTCTTCTATTCTTTAATTCTACAATTCTAAAATTGTAAAAAGGATTTTTTAATTCTCTCTCTCCCCCCTCTCTTAGATCGTAAGGCAAAAGTAAAGAAACGTACATACGTTCGCAATCTTTAAGATGCTTGTCCGCCAATTCAAATAGCAAAGGCGTAGTCGAGCCTGGCTTGCGATTCCCGAATCTAAATTGCGCGCTCGCGCCTCGGCCGATCATACGTACAACTTCTAAAATAGTCATATTATTTCTGGAAAATTATAAAACATACATGATTAAGTTGCACGACATTATTAAATTTTGATCCTACGCTTCAACGATTACTCTCTCTCTCTCTCTTTCTTTCGTTAACTTACCTAATATATAAAAAACCAGACGATGCCGAAGCCGCAAAAGGTGTATACGCCACGTGAATTGTCCTTGATTCTAAAGGATATAAATATAAGGGAAGCGACTGAGGTGCTACCGATACACCCCACTGTTTCTCAAACAATTCTCGCTCGTCCACATTTTCTTCCAACTTGAACTCCTCTGGTACCGTGGACGAATATTCCATGTATACGGGCTTAAATCTGCATGGACATAAGCATTTTGTCATCAACTTTAGTTCAGATAAAAAGTAATCTGTAATACAGATGTCAGTTTAATCAGGTTACGTACTTTATCGGCAAAGAGTGATAAAGGCGCGCTCCTTGAGGATAGCTCCAATCCATGACCAATTGTACGATCAGCGGACTCGTGCTCGGATTGTACAGTTTAATCTCTCTGTACGACGTGTTTCCGACCTGAGTCAATGGAAACATCAAGATACTCTTATTTTTTATGTTACTGGAGCTGGCCAACAGGCTGGGCCAGTATAGTTTGATGTTCACGTAGAACTTGTGACCGCGCACTTCACTCGTGTCCAGCTGCATCGTTATATTATCCCATGAGCCATCCATGATGGAGTTGAGAAAACGTGAGTGTCGTATGTTTAACAGATTCAAATCGGTGTCGCGAGTATGCGAGGGAAGGCTCATTGTATTCAACCATTGACTTCCTGCTGTAAGATTAAATATGACAATTATACGAGTATAAAACATTAAAATTGAACAAACATTATACGAGTATAAAACATTAAAATTGAACACTCATTGTACTGTTTACCTGTTATAATAGTTGTAATATCACAACTAAAGTTAAAGATGCAATTTTTAGATGATTTTTAAATTGAGGGAAACAAATAATCACACTTACTATTGCTATCCACTGATAAACCTAGATAGCAATGTTGCTTGCAAATCACTGAAGGATCAATTTGTATCGAACCAACATTATTTTCGCCTTTAGATATGATTGGCATCGTTGCTTCTTCCAGCGGGATGTACTTGATTCTATCATCTTTGTTGATGGGTGCAATATGCGTCACTTCCATTGATCTCGAGAATGTGGAATGCACCTTTACTTGTTGCATACAAATCGTCCCCTATCCGGTAATAACACTGTAAAGTTTCTTTGAAGTTTCGCTAAAGAAAATGCTAGATAAAAGATCAAATTGTAACTCACAGGGAAGCAATCTGTAAAAGTAAGTTTCTTCAAGGAAATTCTACCATGCGCGACTCGCATATACACCGGCAAAATAAATCGCTCGTACGTCGTTCGGACGAAAACCTCGCCAACAATAGTGTCTTCTTCAATCATTGACGTCTTTACTTTGATCTTAAAGATCGCTAAAAAACCTGGTTTTATATACTGCTGAAATAAAAAACGAAACGATGCGTCACTCGCTCACCGTTATGTAAACCAGGGCTCGGCATATTTTGCTCTTTTCGGCCGATTCTTGGGAGCTACGCCTTCCATCTCCCCCTTGCCGCGCGGCGGTCCTAAAAAGTGACGGTCGTGCCTCTAAGCTTGAAGCCGCGACTGGCCGCGACCGTCACTTGCATGGCCCGCCGCGCGGCAAGGGGGAGATAGAAGGCGTAGCTTCCGAGAATCGGCCGAAAAGGGCAAAATGTGCCGAGCCCTGATGTAGACGAATGAAATGTGATATTCTCTCCCCCCCTTTCTCTCTCGCTCTCAACACTTACATTCCCAGAATGGCTGCAAACAGTAACATTTAAAAACTCCTTGTCCAACAAATCCGCCGGACCGTTTTGACATCCTATTAATTCTAAAACTGCACCAGGTATATTCACACCCCAGCCATGTAACTCCACGTTGACAGGGTTTTGATTCTCCAGTGCAAAAATTGCTTCATTCTCAGTACCACTTCCTACAGTACCAAAATTCAAGGTACCCATATCATCTTCCTTCTCCCCCGGCATTATCTTTCTTACTTTGCCATCATAACTCAATAGCGGGACTTCAGTTACGGACACATTGGAGTGTATCAATATCGAAGATTCCATCTTTACGTTATCACCTTTTCGCTCTTTGGCAAGTTGTAAAGAAAATATATTGACCTTTTGCTCAGGTTTTATTACTGTAGGAGTAAAATCTTTTATCTAAACCATAAAAATATACAAATTATCATTTTTACTTGGAATGAGACTTGAGAAGAGAGATATCAAATATGTTAGAAAGAATTTCACGACTATGCAAGTTGTTGTTTCTTACCATAAAAAGCGATTTCGCGTTCGAACACATCGTGACGTTCGTAATAGCTAGTGGTAATTTAAATTTGTTCACCACACTAAAGTTTCTAGCTTGATTAGATTGCGGAGAACAATAATGAGTAATCGATGCGTTCACTTCTAATCCACCTTGCAGCACTTGAGCCACCCATGGAATTGCTAATTTCTGATTAGAGCCGCCAGGACCTATTGCTTTTATTATCAATTTGCCTTTAAAGTGTTGCAAGTCCAAACCAGTTTTCCCTGAGAAGATTGTTACAACATTATATTCTAATTAGACGGTAATTATTGCAATTTCTATTCTATGATACACAATGTTGCATCTTACAATCATAAACCAGCATTCCAATAGCGATCGGTATATCTGTTTCTCCTGGAATTATCGCTGGCTCAAAATGCAGTTTTAATGCTTTCGATACAGGTGTATTTATAATATTCTACAAGAAATAATGTATCTTAATAACATCACAGGAACATATTATCATAGTAATATATAACATAATCAATTTCAATTCATTAATTCATACAAAAACTTACCACAACTTTAATCGCTTTTTTTGCGGAATTCTTCAAAGTAATAGGGTGGTGGATGGGTGGCTGCAATGAACCACCCATACCTAAATTAATTACTCCAGAACTTCCACCCCAATGAAGACCAGCTCCACTTTTCACTTCTACTTCAATTGCTACAACAAGGATCTCCGCAGTGTTATTCACTTTAAATCTGCAATATATTTTTATTATGCACATAAATATATGAAAATATATATAAATCGTCAATCGAATGCACTATATATATTACACCAACCTAACATATGCTGTATGATTCTTTTCTGTATAAGCATTAAAACGTAATCTGATGACAGGCTTTGTTTGATAAGGTAGAATTTCCCATAATTCACGTGTGCCTTCTGACTCTCCTGATGGCAATTCTAAATCAAATTCTCCACCACTACTGTACACTTCCATCACCTTTGTTTATATGCAGTAGTCAGAAGAAATTATAAATTAATTAATGAACAGACAAAACACACGTGTGCGCGTGTACACACGCATATGAACAATCGAGTATTCACGTACTTGTAAAGTTTCCGGATGTGGATTGTGCATATATATAAGAGGTGTAAAAGATGCATTTAATGGTAACTTGACATCAACTACAGGTCTGAGTCTATATGGACTACTGATGCTTATTCCTTTGACCTACAGAAAAACAACTTTATATATACATAACAAGTATATATGTAAAAAATATAATTAGAATAAATTTTATTACCTGATACTTTAGTGTTCCATCTGATGTATGTATAAAAAGGTGTGTATCAATATCACCTTCGTCTCGACCAAGGAAGACAACATTGAATGTTGTGTTTCCTAATGGTGGAATTATCTGAGAATAAATATTAACTATTAACACTAGTTAACTACACACACACGCTCATACTCTCACACACACACACACACACACACACACACACACACACACAGTATATAAAAGTTAGTGTCATAAAGCTGTATAGAGTTGGATGTGTTTACATCTTATTATATCCACTTCTCGTTTGAAACTGCTCCATTATATTGCTCAATAACTTACTTTATTTTGAAAAAATGATGAATGGAAATGACGTGTATTTCCAGATATTGATGAAAGATGTATAGTTTTATTGTGATCTTTGTTAAACATGATCACAGTTTTTTGATGAGGAATACCAAGTTGTCTAAAAGGACAAAAAAAAAATTATATTATTACAGCTTTGTTTACCAAATTCAGATACTACATCCAACATGCTACACTCACCTTTCTTTGAAATCCAAAATGCTTGGTTCAAAAGAAATATGAGACAGTGTATCTTCCATTTTATCCTCGTCCAATATAGTATCACTTAAACAATGTAATAACATTGTTTATACACACACATATACATAATCTTTTTTATTGTGCACTATTATTTTAGATTGCAAAAATTAAAAGTAGGAAAGATAATTTGAGAAAGATTAATTTAAAGTAGTAAATTTACCATTAATAAAACAATATTTAGAATCCTAGTTTTTTCGTTCTTATGTTTAATGGTTATGTTAAATGATTGGTCAGTTGATGCTTTTTATATTATACGTATGCATATAGTGATTCTCAGAAAATCAAATTATAACAAGTATCTTTTCTACTTCCACTCATTATTATTTTAGTATTATTATACTTACCTCGCCACATGTACTGTATTAGTAAAATCCTATAAATGAAAAAAACAAATTTTAATATCTTTGTTACATTAACTACTTTAATAAAATATAATTCTGTAGGAAATAGAAGTAGTTTCTTTAAATAATTATTTGTTCATTATTCTACAAGAACAAATTAGTAGAGAAATCTTTTCCTAGTCTTGTATATCTTTCTTATTACAAGTAAGATATATTTACATATTTTTCTATTACAAGACTTTTCTTTAATTATTTAAATAAGTATTTGATAATGCGAGAGAGAGAGAGAGAGAGAGAGAAAGAGAGAGAGAGCTGTTAACATCTTACTAACCTTATGCATAGATATTGGCATATTATCCAAAAGATATTGAACATTGTTGTCATCCTGGACGAAAGCTGGAAAGTGTTAAAAAACATATATTTATGCTTGTGAAATATACATTTCAAGTACATGCTACCTTATAACTGCACTATTGATTGAAATTTTTACATTTCCAGCTTAAGATTATAAATAAAAAGTTAATCAAATTACAACAACGTTATATAAAATTGTCTTAATGCAGTTTGAAGTAATTGTACACATAGTTTATATCGTAAACACAATCGTGATTGGCAAGATTACACGTGTATTTATCGTTATTACAGTTTTCTAGAAATAATAGAAAAAATAAAAAATAAATGGCGTCGAGGCGAAAATATTGCAATGCGTTGGCGCGGGACGCTTTACTGGGACGCGCGTTGTGTGACGGCGCTTCGCGCGTAAAGCTCGCGATGCACGGCGTGACCTTCGTTGACGGCAAAATCATGACGATACACCGCAACAGAATCATAAAATTACTTTGTCGTTGTCATCGACGAGTATAGTGTGCGCTTGCGAAATTTTGCAGACGAGTGTGTTTGCGATTTGGGCGATTGTTATTGTTAAGCCGGATCGGCACACGATCTGCATAGAAGCAGACGTGCGGAAAACAGAGACGAAAGAAAACGAAGAGAGAAAGACTCACCATTGTTGTGACCGTGTAACGACGGCCGAATTTGCGATGTCGCGTCCAATAGTGTCAGCAGGAACAGATAGTAGAATATCTTTAACTCAGACATAATAATACCTAACGACTGCTGCTGCACTGCTGTTACGTCGGCTGCTATCGTTCGCTATTTTGTCTTTAGCAGACATAAGAGTCCGCTTTCGGCCATACTTTAGTACTATCGAAGCGCGCGGTATCGATTCCGCCGCTGCCATGGCATGTCGCGCCGCGCCGTGGAGCAACGACAAACTTCAGTATCGCTATTGGCGCCATCAGCGAAACGCACGTCTTATGAATTTATTGGAACAAATACTTTATCGTCTCAAGTTTATGTTAAGAAAGCTTTGTAATTAACGAGTATTATCACATACTATCGAGCTAGCTGCTAAGAGATATTAATAACTTTTGTATTTTCTGAACTGGAGGCTAAATTAATCTGTCATTTCGCGCGACATTGGCACGATTGAATTAATATATAGATACGGTTCTTGATTTCGATACAGTTCGCTTTGGATAAAGCTAGCGACACACGATGTTTGTTTTCGTGCTGGAGCTCGTTTCTTGACGATATGTGCATGAGATACGCATGCAAAAATGCACAGTTCACGTTACGTATACTGTAGATTTTCGCATGTGTATCTCATTCACACATCGTTAAGAATCGGACCCCTGATTTGCTTAAGTCAGCGGCATACGGTGCTTGTTTTCATGCTAGATTGCTTACTGGATGGAAATACTCTGTTCTGATTGGTGCATTTCTGAAGATGGACGGAAATGCACTAATTAAAACAGAGTATTTTCAGCAAGAAATCCAGCACGAAAACAAGCACCGTGTGCCACTGGGTTTACTTTAACTTATTGCATCAGTTCAGCAGTGCAGCTGAAAAGAACAGACCAGCTGCAGCTGCTTTTCTTTTTCGGATATTTTCATAATAATTCATTATTTGCACATAATTTAATAATGTTTGGTTATACCAACCCATATAGCACAAGATCTCCTGGCGACGTCTCAGAGATGTCTTGAGGACGTAGAAACGTTTCCAGGACGTTCTTACATTGTAAACCCATGTAGCGGAGCGCGGAACCAATCATGAGCGGAAGCAATCACAAGCAAAAACTGTGGAACGTTCGTGATTGGTTCCTCTCTCGTTCTGTGCTTCGCTATTCCGCTGTATGGGTTTGCACCATTAGGACGTACTCTGGACGTCTTCTGGATATCTGTGCTGTTAGGGAAGTAATCAAATGAATAATTGAATTTTCCTGTATGTTGTTAACATGCAACATATGACACTCATAAACTATTCGCGGCGAATTATTCGCTACTTGCTACAAATTATTCGCAGTGAAAAATTCTCTGCATGAAAACGCATCCTAATGCTGATATTACACGTGTCATACGATAAGCTTTTCGGATGCGTTTATTGGTTGGCGAATAGAGTATTTCTAGGTTCTTTGTTCGTCAACCAATGAACGTATCCAAAAAGCTTGTCGTACATACATGTAATATCAGCTTAATAGCGTGTTTGACTAGTCCAGGGTTAATCGCTAAGTCCCGGCCTAACCGCCGTCACGATAAGACGTGTTCGAACAAGTTCGGACCTTGTGATTTTTTTGGATCGTGTCTTGAAAATTTCCAAGACTTTGCTCTCGAATTATATCATTAATCGGAAACTGGCGTTGGGGCATTACTCTTATAGAGGCCTGTAGCCAAATATTGAAGGAAGGAAGGAAGGAAGGGTTAATCGCTCCGAGAGCGATTAATAACGTCATAAGTCTCTACTAGCCAATCATAAAGTTTATAAGTATTTGTTCGACCAATAAACGTAGACTAAATAACCCAGAGTGGGTTAACCCAGAGCCAGTCGAACATGCTACGAGAGCTGCTCCGTAAGTTTTGCGACTAGTAAGGAAAACACGATAATTTGTCATTGAAAATGGCTTTATTGTTTTTCAAAGTATTCTCCATGATGATCAATACACTTCTGCATTCGCTCAAACCATTTATTATAGCATCCATGCCACTCCGAAAGTGGTACCTCCAAAACATGTGTTTTAAACGCATCAACCGCTTCTTCTGGCGTCGAAAATCGTTGACCACGCAGTTTATTCTTGATGTTCGGGAACAAAAAGAAGTCATTGGGTGCCAAATCAGGACTGTACGGTGGATGACCCATTAATTCGATGTTTTCACTGGTTAAATAGGCGGTTATTTGAGCCGATGTGTGAGAGCTTACATTGTCATGGTGAAGAATGATTCGTCGTCTTGAGTTGTTTTTCCTTATTTGGCCGAAGACTTCTGGCAAACAAATGGTTGTGTACCACTCAAAATTGACCGTTCTACGTTTCTCTAAGGGTACTGTTGCCACATGACCAGTTTTTCCGAAAAAACAGACGACCATTTGTTTCGAAGTGCTTCGAGCGCGAACAACTTTTGTTGGGTTAGGTTCACTTTGAAAGACCCACACAGTCGACTGCTGTTTAGTTTCCGGCTCATATGCATAGATCCATGACTCGTCACCTGTGTAGAGGTTATATACGGCATTTGACGCACCTCGATCGAATTTCTTCAGCATTTTTTTGCACCAATTTACACGATCCTTTTTTTGAGCAATTGTCAAATTATGCGGGATCCAACGTGAACAAATTTTTTTTACGGCCAAATGTTCATGCAATATCGTTTGTATGCAATTCATACCAACACCCAGGGATGCCTGAATCTCACGGTATGTCACATGTCGATCTTGCATTATCAATTCACGCACAGCATTGATGTTTTCTGGAACAGCAGCTGATTTTGGACGACCTTCGCGAGGTTCGTCGGTGAGCGAACTACGACCACGATTAAATTCATTAAACCAGCGACAAATAGTGGCTTTGTGTGGTGCTTTATTGCCAAAAGTGGAAGCAAGTTGATCGATGCACTCTTGTCTCGATAATCCACGTCGAAAGTCGTAAAAAATCATCGCACGAAAGTGTTCTCGTGTTAATTCCATTTTTTCGCTGAGACACAATTTTCAAGTCACTAAACAATACAAGTAGCCTCCGTATGACAAAACGTTTCGAGTAAAAAAATCTTCCAAACTGTCAAACTTTTTGATGGTAAGGTTAGATTTTACCTAGCAACGTCAGTGTTACCAAGTCGCAAAACTTACAGAGCAACCCTCGTATAAGACTGATATTACATGTCATACGACAAGTTTTTCGGATACGTTCATTGGTTAACGAATAATGTATTTCTAGGTTCTCTGTTCGTCAATCAATGAACGTATGCGATAAACTTGTCATATAACATATGTAAATTAGCCTAATGACGACCCGGGATTAAATTTTCCATTTTTTTTCACAAATTGTTACTGATTCGTGACTTTTAACGTGCCTCGTATCTCGTAAGAAAATTTCAGAACCTATAAAATACAAAAAGCTTAATAAACTTTATTTATATTTAAAGACAATATTCTGACAATATACATCACTATAGAAATAAACCTAAACCTGGCTAACCTACACTGCTGTATTTAAATTTTTTATCTTACCGTGATGGCTAATGGTTGTACGAATGTTTCGAAGAACAAAAAACCATAAATAATTTAGTAATTTCATACTATATTGCATTCTTCGCGCACTCTCCATCATCTCCACCGATTCACACGCGCAAAAGAGAGTAGAGAAAAGTCACACGAGTGGTCCACAGAGTACGGTTTTCGAACGGCCATGGTCGCATGGTCAGTATGCCCACTAGGGGTTTTCGAACGATCTGAGTGTGACAAAATACACACGGGTGATGTTTTCGAACGCACCCCTGTGTGCAGGAGCCATAAGGCTGAGTTCCCACTGAGCGCGTCACGCGTCGCGTCGTTTTCTGCGTTACGAGTTAACCAATCAAATCGTTCCATTGGAACAAGTGCATCGTGCGTCGCGTCATCCCAATTAGAGGATTTAGGCCGGTATTCATAGTCGAATCTTATTTCAAGATCGTCTTAAGTTATAGGTTTGTTCTTTCGACTGTGAACTGGCTGCACTAGTTCACGAAGTTTGCACTAATGCGTTCTTTCGATCAGAACAGTGCAAGAAAATGTGTTCTTTCGAACAGTGCAGGCTGAACTAGTGCAGCGAGTTCAGTGAACTGACTGCCCTAGGTCTGGAGGTAGAGCAAGCAGTGCAGGGCAGCTAACCGAAAAAATTTAAATTTGTATCTATAACCTGTAAAATCGGTATACTTAGTTGACATTACGTAGAAGAAATAATCCGACGACGGAATCTATAAACAGTAAGTAAATACTTAAATATATAATAAATATATAATGTAGATAAATATATAATAAATATATAATGTAGAATGACATAAAAGAAGTATTTAGAATGTTATCCAAACAGCACAAAATATCCGAAAGACATCCTGGGAAGGCTCTTGGACGTTTTTTCGGAGGGATTTGTTGTATGGGTATCCAACACAAAACAGTTTTTAAAAGAAATAGGATTGTTCAACAAAACATAAAATGCTATAAGTGCGAAAACATGACCATAAATTGATCTATGTTATTTAATCCAGCCATGTTGTCCGCCATCTTACACTGCTCTAACTTGCTCTTACCCGTTCTTTTCAGACCCATATGTATCTTTGCACTGGTCTGCACTATCTTGAACTTTCTTCAACTAGTACAGTTCCAGTGCAGCCCTAGGTCAGGTCGAAAGAACAAACCTTATGTCTTAAGATGCGAATACGGCTCTGTGATTGGTTCATGACATCTTAAGACAGTACTTAAGTTGATCTTAAATATAAGATCTTAAATATAAGATTTGACTATGAATACCGGCCTTAGAGTTCTCAGTGGGAACTCAACCATAAGGCCGATATTAAGGTGCTTTTATATGGAAGCATCGAGCGTTGAACGTTAAAGCGGTAGCCAATCAATGTGCCACTTTCCGCAAGAACTATAAGACTTCTGAGACGTTGATTAGCTAATGCTTTAACGCTCGACGCTCGGACGCTCCTATTTAAAGGTACTTTTACACGTACGACAAAGAAATCCTAGTGATTTTTGTTCTTATTGATAAATTAAATACTACTACTCTACCAGTCGAGTAGAGTTTTGGAACGTAGCCCTGCATGTTCGACTGGCTCTGGGTTAACACACTCTGGGTTATTCAGACTACGTTTATTGCTCGAACAAGTACTTATAAACTTTATGATTGGCTAGTAGAGACTTATGACGTCATTAATCGCTCTCGGAGCGATTAACCCAGGGCCAGTCGAACACGCTATTAGTCCCGATCTACAATGGGTGTATATCAGTTGGACACCGGGCAATTGGACACAGTCCAATCACAAGTCGCTGTTCCAAGGGACCCTACAAATGTCTCTAATCACACGGTGCTGTGATTGGTTGTGTCCAAATGCACCGTGTCCAAGTGCACCGCTCCCATCTACAATAGATGTAGTAAGATTAGGAATTGAAGATTAGATTTTGACGAAATAACAAATTTCGACTTACTTTATTTTAATTTGTCAAATTCCAATCTTTAATTCGCAATCTTCAGTTTCTAATCCATAGTCTGATACGGGCATTATGAAACAAACATATTTCGGCTGCGTTCCGAAATTCACTGCCTGAGTTGGAATTCTATAATAACATGAACTATAGATTTATATATTTATATAACTATAGTATATGTAACGTGAACTATAGATTTTCAGTACTGGCAGTGAATTTCGGAACGCCACCTTGATAACCGAAAACTACGTTTGGTGAAAACGCAGTTGAGTTAAGGCCCTTGCACAATGCCAGGCTACAGGCAATAGAAATAAGCATTAGCCAATAGGAACAGGGAATAGAAATAATTGCCCAATCCGAATTCCTATTCTTTGTTGCCTGGCATTCTGCAAGGGCCTTTACACAGTGGCGCTATCGCGTGACGTCATATCGGTGGCCGCGCGTATACATACGATATATTCGGCCTGCCGTCGCGCTCTCTTCGGGAACCCGGTTTGCCTACGGCAATTCTTGGCGCCTTCCATCTCTCGAATGTGCAGTGAGCGCCGGTGTACGTAAAATGGCGGATGGTGACGTTGATATTTACGGCGACGATCTCGATCAAGATTTCGCGCAGGTAATTCGCACTTCTCTTTCGTAGTAATAAAGGGACTGGGGTGTTCTTCATCCATCTACCTATCTCTCTCTCTCTCTCTCTCTCTCTTTCTCTCTGTTTTTCGTCATTCGGATATAGGAAAACACAGAGAAAAACGATCCGCATTAATAAGCCGAAAAACTTGACAATGCGCTCCGCTGCACGCGAGAGGGCTGCCACCGCGACGTGCCGCGCCACGCCGCGACTGTGAGACGATCATTGTTTCGCGTCGATTCCGCCGCAAGCCGGGAGAAGTGGTGTCGGCGTCATGGCGGAGATACCGTTGCTAACGATCAGCTCGCGTTACTAATTTCTCCGGTGCCATCAAACTACTTATCTACTCCACTCATTCTACTCGATGTGTCTCCGGGTCCGTTGAAAGCTGGCGCGTAAGAAAAATTTTGCTCTGGAGCGAAAGCAGGTCGGCGACAAACGGGCGGCTGGTCCGCGCGCGCGCGCGCGCGTGCACGTCAATGAGCAAGCGGATGAGCGTTTCTACCACAGAGAACGTTTCGATCCGAAATTGCTCTCCTCCTCTTCCTCCTTGTCATCACGCGGTTGTGTCATATCGTTCTCGATCACCTGTCTAAGCTAGTGCTCTCTTGTCCTGGTCCGTCGCCTATCGGAGCTTAGCGTACGCGCGAAACACTAGTACGGGTTCGCAGCAGGAATACGCAAAATGGTGCTAGCGGTAAGGCAAATGTCGTAGTTATTATTCTCGCACTATTTGTACTATTTTTTTTCTCTTTACACGCCTCTTTGTTCTTTTTGTTTTTTTTATTTAGTTTCGTGCGCGCGCGCCTATACATTACACTCCCTCCCCCAACCCCTCCACACACACACAGTGCATACATCTTTTTACTCTACCGCACTGCATGTGAGATTACATTTTTTCTTTGTGTATATTATATTCTTTCTTGTTTACATTTTATTTATTCTATTTAATGTATTCTATTCGCAGAGAAATATCATAGTTTTGAAATATTTACAGGGATTGAAACAAGTATAATTTCATCTAAGTTAATTTACAGTTTCGTTGTGCCAAAGAAAATAGATCTTATCTCTCAATTATTGAGTTTTTAGATTAGAACTTATATTGACATTTTTATATTTATCACTCGATTTATAGAGATACCAGATAAATAAAATAAAACTTATAATTACATAGTTACATTTTGCATATATGTTAAGTAAAGCTGGAATTAATTAAAATATAAATTTAGTTGTAGAGTTTTTCAGTTGCATTTGCAAATCTTTACATTTTGAATGAAATAAGTATAATCGCGTATCTTGCATTTAAAATTATACATATAAAATATAGAGCTAAGAGAACTTAAAAGAACACTGCATAAATTGCAAATAAAGATCATTGTAAATAAATATTGATATTAATTATGTACTTATTGGTGCAACATGTATTGCATCAATATTTGAATTCATTGAAATTA
Organism: Odontomachus brunneus; assembly: GCF_010583005.1. NCBI lineage: Eukaryota > Metazoa > Arthropoda > Insecta > Hymenoptera > Formicidae > Odontomachus > Odontomachus brunneus. Next base: position 1,178,420 of record NW_022639547.1, read on the forward strand.
TATCATCTTCAATCCTTGTTCTCTTTCATCTTTTCTTAACGCAAGAAAGATTGTATATCTCCATATCTGTTACAGTCGAAGTGTACGATTGCTTGAACCACAAGGTGCGCAGGAAGTTGCGTGTAATAAGAAAATGGTACATCAAATGATTTTTTACATTTCAATAATTTATTTCCACAAATTAATTTATATCAAATTCTTGCAGACATTGGTTTGCTTTTCCTTTTGATTTTCTTTTCTTGAGATCATGTTGTTATATCGAGCATTATTACTGAATTAGAAATTTACACATTTGTTTAATATTTTTACTCCTGTATACAATTTCGCTGATTTTCTCATTTATAAATTGTACTTTATCCATATGTAACAAAATGATCTCAATATGCTCCTTTAAATTGGACAGTGTAATCTATAAAAAGAAAATGGATATTAAATGTATAAAATTTTTTTCTGGCAAATATGAATTATGTAGCTATATAGTTTCAACAGTTTCGACAGAGCACTGTTAAAGAATAGAGTAGGATTAGCATCTAAAGTATAGAATATTTGTTAGGTACTGTACTTTGAACTAATTATTCTGTAGAATTATTTTGCACTTTGACTGTAACATATTGAACATGTGTGTGTGTGTGTGTAATTAATTAACAGGTAAAAAGAATTGTATTGCTGCTTTTTTGTCAATTAAGCTGCTTTTTATATGAAATACAATGAAAGCATTTATTACATACACTTTTTGATATTACGCAAATAAAATTATATAAAAAGATGTGTATATATATATATATATATATATGTATATATATATATATATGTATATATGTAATATATATATATATATATATGTGTGTGTGTGTGTGTGTGTGTGTGTGTGTGTGTGTGTGTGTGTGTGTGTGTGTGTGTGTGTGTGTAGAAAAGAGGAGAAAAATATGAACTTATTATTTTATTACATTTATTTTACATGTCTTACCATAAGGTTTGTTTGTATACATGTTTTAGGATGAATTCGCTGGTGATGGTGTGGATCTCTATGACGATGTGATTGCTGCACCAGCTGGTGGCAATGGGGGTGTCTCATCTAGCAATACAGGAGACGGTGGTGGTGATACCACATCTCCAAATGAGGAAACCAATGGAAATGCACCTTACCATCAACTTGGCAATAACATACAACCTAATCAAATCGGCAGACGACATCAGTTATATGTTGGAAATTTAACTTGGGTATATATATACACGTAAAAGTTTAATTTGTTTGCGATTAATTTGTTTCAACATTTTAAAAATTCAATCTTTTTTGTTGCTTTCTTATTTGGTTGTAACAACTCCTTGTTTAGCATATGACAGATAATATGAAACATTTGTGATGTACTGCTGTTAGTTTATCTCACTTGTTGATTAGTATGTTTGGCTTTTAGTGGACAAGCGATCAGGACATCACAGATGCGGTTCAAAGCATTGGAGTAACTGATTTTGTGGAAGTGAAGTTTTTTGAGAATCGTGCCAATGGGCAATCGAAAGGTTTCTGTGTGATATCTCTTGGCTCTGAGCAAAGTATGAGGATATGTATGGATAGACTACCTAAGAAAGATCTTCATGGTCAGAATCCAATAGTAACTTTTCCAACAAAGCAAGCATTGAACCAAGTATGTACTAAAATGCATTGCGATATCAAGTGACATACATTCGCGTGCGCGTGTGCGTATATGCTGTGTCTATACATATAAAACAATAGGTTAGTCGTAGCGTGAAGGAGTATGCTCCGATTGTTGCGGCGATGTGCATTACGACATAATACAACTTATACACGACAATGTTTTTTTATGTGTTCTCAGTTTGAGTCGCAGTGTAAGACGCGACCTGCTCCGGCTCCTCAACAGAGTCAGAGCCAACGTCCTCATAACCCACATCAACATCAGCCACCAATGCCACCTCATCAACAGCATCCCCAACATCCACAACATCCACAACATTCGCAACAAAATCACGGTCCTAGAATGATGATGGGTCCTCCGCAGGGCGTGAGACCACAAAGGATGCCGCCACCGGGAATGGGTCCACCGGGCCCTGGTGGACCCGGCCAGCAAGTGCCACCGCGTATGCACGGCCCACCTATGGGCCCTGGTCCAGGACCTCACCATCCTCTACCTGGTCATCCAAATCAAGGGCCACCACCTGGTTATCAGCAAGGACCATGGAACGGACCACGACCTAATGGTCCACCGGGTCCACCTAGGGGCCCGAGTGGTCCTGGTGGTCCACCGCAGCAAGGTCCTCCTGGACCAGGTCCCGGCCAACACAGACTACCGGGTATGGTACGTATCACAGACATTTTCCTATATTGCTTTTTAAAGACAAGAAATTAAATATTGAGAAAGATACATCGATCCATATTCTAGTGCCACATTTAGCAGTTTTTAATCTAGATGAACTTGAAGTTTATTTTTGTGACAAATTTTTTTAGAAAAACTTGCATTTTATGAATTTCATTTTATTATCGTAATAAAAGTTTCAAATACAACACACTTTTACCACAATGTATCGATCACCCGTAACTGTGAACAAAAGCGCACCATAAATATAAAAAATTATTAGCTCCGTTACTCTCATAGTGGCAAACAATTGGTGAGAATACGGGATATTATCACTGAGACACGTAAATATACGTAATGTTAGAATGTATTAACCTGGATCAAACTGCACGAGAAAATCTATTTTATCGTGTAAAGATATCTGCAACGTTATTAACTACTGATAATACTAGAGATTTTTTGTAATAGATCTTACAAAGATGTTAAAACTGCGCAGAATCTAATTATTGATGTGTAAAGAATTATTTCAACAATTTTTTCGATATAACGATCGTGAACTTTTTATACAAGATGAATTTATACAAGGGTTTCTGCGCAGTTTCTATAAGATCGGTTAATGCATGTATGTCTATTGCAAGTAATCATAGTACAGTAACTTAAATATGTTTTGCACTTACATGTCTTACACGTAAACAGAGTTGCGCTAGAGAGCTTTCAAAAGCCAGTTACCATATGTCACAGGTAACTGATGAGATTTCTTTTTTACTTGTGCGAAACAGGTTTTGTCTCGTGTTGTCTAATGTTACCAATTATCTCGATCAAATCATTTCAATCGAGAGCGCTCTGTCGTGATTTCAAAAGCTAAATTTTATTTTTTATTATGATTACTAAGAGTAAGATAGAACAATCTTCGTTTGTCTCGGCGCATTTAGCAATTTCACGGTGGTCCGCCTGGACCGCCTGGTCAAGGACCTCCTCGCGGCCCACCTGGACATCCCGGTGGACCACCAGGGGACCCACGTGGAACCCAACCACGTCCTGAATGGAATAGACCGCCAGGTTCGTGCGCAGACCGATCTGTTACTCCTCAAGAACTTTGAAACATCTTGGACTTGAATGCTTTTGTAGAACTCGATTAGTTTTCCCAATGTGCATGATCAGGATAAAGATAATTAAAACAGTGAGGTTGGTGGAGACTTGTTAAACGGGATATCGTGCGCAACAAACACTGAAGTATTAGTAGTGTGCTACATGTAATCCTCGTTTGCTTGAAGATTGGTATTACTGATGAGATTGTTCAATGTGCATAGGAATGCATCATGGGCCTCAGGGACCACCTGGTTTCCCTCAACATCAACATATGCAAGGGCCGCAGCCTGGCCAAGGCCCACCACAGAGAGGACCTCCTCCAGGTTCTATGGGTGGTGAGAGACTTAGAATGCTCATTCGATGTCACAAATTTTTATTGTTGCGAATTGTTTTTACAACACATTATATGCGATGCATGATCTTGAGGGAAATTGATCTTATAGAAGCATTAAAGTGCAAGGTGTTTCAAAAGATCATTTCGTGTATTGCGTTTATGTGAAGAACACACGCACAAACACGCATTAGATTTATAACCAAACTCACTGTAGTACATTTTATTGTACCATATTTATAGATCGCGTGTATTCGTAAATGAATTTTGTTAAACAGATTGTTATGGAATTGATAAAATATATAAAGTAGAGGATTGCATTTCACTGGACGAATATGTGAAGAGCGTATGATTAACGATATAATTCGAGTTGAGAATCGATGTGAGAATCTGATGTTTTTTCTCAATTACTCGCACCTCTGTAACAGTAAATACATTTATTATTTGTATATATAACAAGTGGAAAAGATCCAAACGAGATAAATTTTCGAAACTTATTATTTCCATCTGATAGTGAAACAGTAATTTTATCTTGTAGCTACGTATTGCGCAAATATCAGTACTTAAGCTTGAGATCTGTATTGATAAAACCTATTAATAGGTCCAGGGGGGCCGCCACCTGGACATGGTGGTCCGCCTCAGGGACCTCCTCAAGGACCACCTGGCGGCCCGGCACCTCATGTCAATCCTGCATTCTTCCCGCAAGGTCCACCACATCAACATCCCGGCCAGCATCCACCCGGACCACCTGGTCCACCTCATGGTCCACCCCATGGGCCACCTCATGGGCCACCTCATGGGCCACCTCATGGTCCGCCGCATGGACAACCGCATGGACCACCTCATGTACCACCACACGGTTACGGACCACCAAGTGCACAGGTATTATTTTTTTCATATTATTAGATGTTACTAATTGACAATTAAAATAATTAGCGTATTGCTCGCATCGGTTATAAATTACTATTAAATATAAATATTATTAAATATAAATACTATATAAATTACTATTAAAGGAAAGCTTCGTATGGCGTGACGCTCGATGGACTGCTGATGATTCAGACGAGCAATCGCATAATCGTTGAAATAATTAGATTATGTAATTGTATATCTTACACCTTATTATTCTGATTAAGTGAATTTTTACGTTATATATCATTATTATATAAAGTTTTGATGTCTTAAGGAAAATCGATCTTGCGAATTTTGTACTCGCTTTATAAAACTTTGAAAAATCTTCTAATGAAAGTTGATACTGTTTTGACAGTTTACTTGCAATACAGTGACATGTTAAATTTTTTTAGACACCTTACGGAGCACCCGGACCTGATCATCGTCCAGAAGGTCCACCTCCGCTTACTGAGCAAGAATTCGAAGAGATAATGGGCCGTAATCGCACAGTATCTTCGTCGGCAATAGCGCGTGCAGTGTCTGATGCCGCGGCAGGCGAATACGCAAGTGCCATAGAAACTCTGGTCACCGCAATCTCGTTAATCAAGCAATCCAAAGTAGCCGCGGATGACAGATGCAAAATTCTGATTAGTTCTCTACAAGATACTTTACGCGGTGTCGAGACCAAGAGTTATGGATCCGGACGTAGAGGTGAGGTGAACGTACAATGGATAAAAAAAAATTATCACGCCTCTATCATTCCCCTCCCCTCCTTTACGCGGAAATATATTAGAAAGCTTCTATGTTTTTTTATCCAGAAAATATTACGTTTTGGTTAATATTACTATAATTAAGTGCATTATTATAAAAAAAGATATTATTATAGAAAAAGATTAAAATAGATTATTATTTAAAAAAAACATGAGATACAAAAATATTCATCTTTACTGCTTGATGTACGGCGCTTTATTGCGATTGATAAAGTTCCATTTCTGAAAATTTGTAAAATCGTCATTCTATGCAGATCTATGTATTTAAGTGACTGATATAAAATTTAAATGCAAGTCTCTTACATTTGCTGGAATATTAGTCTGTAGATTCGCCATGTCCGTGTTGATATTATATCCTTGATAAGCTAAACGGACTCTGGAAACTTCATGTACACGTAAAATTCTGGTCAAGTTGCTCATTTTCACAAGTAACGCATTTTCTTACAGAGCGCTCACGTTCGCGCGACAGAGAGCGCAGCCACAGAAGACGACGGGAGCGGTCCAGGAGCCGAGATCGCGAATATCGCGAGCGTAGCAGAGACCGGGATCGTGAACGTGACCGGGAACGTGATCGCGAAAGAGAAAGGGACCGTGATAGGGACCGGGAACGTTATTACAGCGAACCATATCCGAGAGAGCGATCACGCAGCAGAGAAAGAGAGCGCGAACGTGAAAGAGATCGTGAATATAGAGAACGAAGCAGAGAAGAAAGGTAAGCCAAATGATCTCACAAGACTATATTCTTAATTACAATACACGATATAAGAGAGCGCACCCGTCATGTATAAGAATGTCTGTTGAGGACAATTTTCATTTAGGAATGAAATGAATTTAATGATAGGAATCGTAGGCGCAAAAGACAAAAAAGAAAGTTTAATCGATGTGTATTAATGTACGAATTGTATAGTGAAAGCGATCAAGTTTCCGACTGGATTACGTTTATCATCGCAGGCGATACATTGAAATCAATACTCTTACGTTTAATTATTAGATTTTTTTATTACTCATGATACATTATCAGTGCAGACCGTCGCGATCGAGAATTAAACATTAGAAAGAATTTGAAACATGAATGTATAATGTGAATAAATAGGAAACGACAGGTGACATCAATATCCACGATCAAGGAACCAGTCTCTCTGTTCTGCGACTTTCTTATATTATATTTTGATGTCAAAAAAATTAGTAGAAACATATTTTTATTGCTTCAATCATAAACATATGATTTATTGTCATTTGAGATTTTATCATATAATTATTTAAACTGTAGTGTAGCAGTAGCAATAAAATCAACGTTACATTTATTCGTGCATTGCATTATCGTGTAATGAAACGCGATGGTGAGCTATATAATGGTAACTACAAAACAAATCATTGTGAAGCAAAATTGCTTTCAGAGTGATAATATTAGAGACTTTATCGCACTTGTTTTATAGCGGTGGAATTTTGTCAGAGATTTTCATGTAATTATGACTGAACACTTTTAATCATTGATCAATATATACAATTTCTCCTTATATTTCATGTTTTTCTATTATAATAGTTTTTGCATCGACTATATTGGTTAGTGTCTTTAAAAATTCATATTTTGTATCAATCATGAATTCGTAAAAAGAATTACAACATTTTGACTGATCACTACTAAGCTATATAATATAAAAAGAAATGCATTGTGTAACGAAATATGAAACTGCATAAACAAAGGAAAAAAAAAGTATTGTATGCTCGTAAAACAGAAGGAAGTAAATCAGCAGGTAAAATACCTGAAACACTTAGGTATGTAAAATTGTATATTATTTTTATCTTAGAGCATTGTCTCTACAATATATTCAAGTATATTTGCTTGAATTTTAAAAAGACGAATTAGTGGTTCGAAAAAATATCATAGTATAACAAGATGTAATTTATACAAAAAACAAAAAATTTTTATGTATCTTGTTAATTTACATTTAGGATACTGTACGCCCTCACGCGTGAATTCACGCATATGCAAAACACATTGTGTTTCTTCTCTTTCTAATTGTATTTCTTTGGTTTCTCTTTATACCGCGGGGCTAAACGCCAGTTGTGATTTTCGATCAAGCTCACGTGGAGAGAGCCAGATCGAATGTAAGATTCAATCACACTACTACTTGTGATTTTAGTTATTTGTCACGATTTAATTTTAAGATCGACGAGTATATGTTATGTATTTTCCGCCCCATGTTGCATTTTTTGTGGCACGTTTTTTGTGAAGATATTTTATAAAGATAATTTGGTAAATAGCGTCTAAAAGCGCGCTCAGGCTGGATAAAATATAACCTGCTAAGAGAGACGAGATACGAGAAATGCGCCATTTTCAACAGAATTCTAACGACAATTCTTTATACTTTATGCTCATGTTGTTCTAAAGTTTATGTTATAGTGAGGAAGATGAAATCATGTACGCGAATCACAAGTCGGAGAATATTATAAGTACACATGAGTAAAATTAAAACTTAAATTGGAAATGTTGATAATCTTCATTGCGTGTTATTCTTTTTGGCATATAGTATCAGGATTAATGTTAAATCGTCAATCATTTTTGCAATAATCGATGTCGATTAGTATTCGCTAATTTAAACGTATGTAATCCTTATTTTATAGAACGTCACATTGAATTACAATCGTGATATTTGACCATCTTTATGTGTTTGTGTGAATGATTATTCTGTAACTTAACAGCGTAAGCTTTCTTTCTTTCGTTTATTTTGAAATAGCGGCGATTCATGTTATTATCATCTCTTGAAACAATTTACTTTTTATAATTGAAATGTACTAAGCCTGGTTAGTGGTACACGAACCATCATAACAGAATATCCATTTTCCATTAGTACAACACGTCAGTCAGCCAGGCCAAGAGTAAAAGAAGAACCGCCAGAGACGGCACCCGTCTCGTCTTCCAAGGCGTCTAGGTAATTTACTTTTTTTTCCATTACAATGAATGCATGTAGACTTAAATAAAATTTAAGTGCAGATATGTGGTATATGTAAAGACACACGAAGTATTTGATAGGAATCCGTTGTGTAGATAAAAACTATGTCTTTTCCGTAATGCACTTAAAATAGGCATCGAGAGAAAATTAAAAAGAAAAGAAAACGTAGATATCGTTGAAAAGTAAACAATTGACCAGAATTTTAAAGAATAGTTACATATCGTCGAAAAGACAGAAGTGCCTCTTAAATTGATTGATCACTAAACTTTGTATATATTCGTGTAGAAAAAAAATCAGGGAAACATATATTACGATACAGGCACTTGTAGCAATTACGTTGCCGTTATAATTATATAATTACAAGAAGTACTACCTGTATTTGATGCGTACCGATTCGCTTATATATTTTTGTGCACGAAAACTATAAAGTAGCCCAATCTATTGGGAAAAAAAAGAGCGTGGAGAGAACAGGAAGGAAGAAAGATAATAGAATATGTATATATGTACAAGGTTTTTCAGATTTTTAACGGTCAAACTATGTCGATACGTTCTATAAATAAAAGTAAAAAAAAGATATATATATTTTTTTTTAATTTTACATATTAAACTTTTTTTATATTTATAAAGTTCTAACAGAAGAGAATAGTGGACTTGCTTTTATTATTAGTACATATATGGTTCTAACGATTTATTTCAAAGCGTTCTTGTTAATCATTTTTTTCAGTGTAAAATTCACATAATTGAAAAATCAAATTGTCGTACAAATTTTGTATAAAGAGTGCGGCCAAGTGTCCATAGATATTTTTCGCTCTTTTTCCAAAAACTTTGAATATTCCAATTAATGATGCACCGATTTGAAACTTATGTCGAGTAGATTGAGAATATAAAATCTCGATGATATTCTCGTTTGAGAGAAAAGGTTGCAATCTGAAAAAAAACAGCCATATTATTGAGATTACAATTTTTTAGGCTTCGAATCGATATATCGGAATATTCAAAGTTTTACAAAATCCGATGGAAAAAGGGGCGAAGCTTGACTGCACTCTTTTATTTTAGATCTCAGCGGGGGAGATAATTTATTAACTGAATTAAATTGTGTTTAATGTGTAACTCTCATAAACCTTTTCTTGCGTCTTGACGCTAGAATCGCTGTTGCTCCCGCATCAAATAGTTTACATTTTTATCATAATGCTCACATAAAGCTTAAAAGATGGATTATCCTATATTTATGTGACATTATTTTTCTTTAATCCGCAGAACAATTTAGCATAATTTAGCCGTTAAAATCTGAGAAACCTTGTGCTTGCGTATGTGTGCACATCCATACATAGATAAATATATATTTGTATGTTTACGCACATACTTGGCATTTCTTTTGTAAACATATTTATTCACAAGTAATATAATTGCGGTGATTAACTTTTGTAATAAAGTTAATTTTCATAGATATAACAAAGTTAAACAAGTAGCATTAAAGTAAGATAATTGGCTGACGTGTGACTTGTGTAGGTATTATGATGATCGCTACAGAGAGCGTGAGAGAGACAGAGATCGAGAACGAGAATCAAGCCGAAGACCATCTGAGCGCGAACGGGAGCCGGAACGAGAACGTGAGCGAGAACGAGAACGAGAACGAGATCGACGCGACGAGAGAGGAGACTCCTCACATCGTTCAAGACACTAAAAATATCAGAAAAGGAAGAAAGCATCGAAGGGACTCGACACGATGTGTACAATCACGTATTGTGATTGTCGTCTTTTTAGTTTTCGGAGCAAATCATTGTATCGCTTAATGTGTTCACGATATACGTGGCATCCAAATATTTTTAACGATAAGTAAGAATATCGAGATACATTTTGCGTAAGACAAACATTTGACTGTGGTGGTTTCCAAGTTGCTTATCCTACTTAAAGTAGTCCGACGTAGCAGACTCATTGTAGAACTTTAAACGTTCTTTATCTTTTATTTTTCTGGAAATTTTTCGACTCGAGCTCAGTGTAGGATTATCGTAAAGTATATTCTATAATTGCAAAACTTTTTTGTCTTGCATTATATACATACACGTATATTAATATGATAATGCACTATATATGTATACATATTATGTCTATGTAACGGTGTTACAATTTAAGAAAATATCCATTTAGTCTGAGAGTGTAGGTTTGTAAAATGTAAAACAAATATCTGTCGCGTTTGAAATGGACAAGATAGAGAAAAGGTATAAAAGAAGAACATAGAAATACGGTACGTACAGGGAACTACGGTGTGCGATGAGAAGAGACAGAGGGAGAAGATTAAGCGCAGAAAAGCATACAACATGGAAAGAAAGAGGAAGAGAGAGATGAATGGAGAGATATATAGGAAGAAAGGAAAGAAGGAAGAACGAAGACATCTGCGCGAGAGTTCATCAGACTTCTAGCTGCACGACGATGCAAGATTGTATCTTAACATAATACATATATACGCTTTCAAAAATATAAATGCCAAATATGTCTTTACTTTATTCATCTGTACACAAATTCCTGACAACAAACAAAAGTACTGTGTTTTTGTTTATATGCGATTTTACGTATGCAAAGTGCTCCCGAGCTCACTTTTCGAAAAGCGGCACCGTCGCACATTATATTTCTTGATCCTTTGACGTACGATTCGCACTATCTTTTATATCGTGAATAAGCTTCGAGGATTACCAATGACACAGAGGAGAAGAAAATTTCTATTATTATGTGAAACAAGTGTTTTAAATAATTCTATAGACGGTTCGCCTTTTGAAAACTGAGAAAAGATGAAAGTATATTGATTATGGAATAGGCCTCTTATGATAAGGAAAACTAGGAATAAATGCGCTAATATTATGTCTGTGAAAATACTGTACGAATTACTATCAAAATATGCACTTTTTTATATGAATTCTATAGTCTTGTTGTTGTATACATACTGATGGTAGTAAGCCGTAATATCGTCGTAACTTAATCGTTGTTAGATATGATTTAGTTCGTAGAAGATAATTTCTCACGAAGCATCACGAAGCATTACATATAACGCAATTATTCCTACTAAAAATCAACAAGCTCCTGACCCTTTGTGTTATAAGTTATAAGACTAAGTTTAGAAAAGTGCATGATATATATTTCCGTTGTACTCATATCTTGATGTGTTATTTGAGATACAATTGAGTACAGTCAATGATTATTGACTGTAAACAGATAGAATTAAGAAAATCAAAAGTCACTCCACGATATACTGATAGTCAAATTATTTGGTTAATATTAAACATAGGATAAGGTAGCGTCAATATATCGGTGTATCGGAAAACATTGGTACATTGTGATACACAGTGAGTTGCAAATTCTATAATTCTGACGAAACTAAAACAATTTGACTAAAAGTATTATTTTCTCTAGCCAGCGGTTAATACACCTCCCATAACAGAGTCATTGATTCTAAAAAGACTAAAATATCCCTTTGAAAATATCGTTGATTTGCAAATTGTTAATATTATCGATACATTCAAACTGTATACATTCCATTTTCGAAGAACAAAATATCATCAATGCTTACTCTTGTGAATTTATTAGCTAAATTTTAAAATTCCCAGTGAATTTTGTTAAACATATGTGATTCCAAAGTAATCGAAAAACCTAAAGAGAGCAAAAAAAATATTTTTAAAGAAATATTATTTTTTGTGTATATGTGCGTGTGTAATTTAATTCGAAGCATACCCACTAAGCAAATTAATAGCAAAGTGCGCGCAGATTGGCAGCAAATTTGATCCTGTACCAAAACTATAACCATCTGTGTTTGCATTCAGCTTATATTTTAATGTCAGCTGACAGACAAACAGATCCTGTCGCACAGGGTCGCAGGGTCTGTTTGATTTTTGCTGCCAGTCTATCATCAGGTCGTTACAAGCTCTACTCAGATTGCCTGTTAGCAGGCTCTCTTATATTTCTGACTGCAGTTTGGCAATATAATCAGATATACAAATCCTGTGTTGGATTTGCTGCCTTCCTGCCATCACAAATTTGTAGTAAGTTCTGTTTAAAATTTGCTTGCACAGATTTGGCTATCTGGGTATGAGGTGACAATATTTGTCCGATTTTTGTTAATTCAAACGGATGTTTCCTGAATGATTATTCTTTCAGTTTTGTGTTCAATTAGCTTTAGCGTACATAATTTTACATAAAAGAGTGAAATTTTATTCATCTCTTTTTATTATTTTATAAGAGAAAGAAATTAATTTTGAAGAAAGGCATATGTCTTGTACATATTCTGTGTATATTCAACAGCGGATTGTTATGTAAACATTCCTGCCGTTGTATTTTGTAAATTGAAAGAAATTGTAATTCATTGTTATACAATTCTGATAAACAGAATTCTTTGTGCTAGAAAAAAATTCTTTATGAGCACATCCCTAATATTTATATATATTTTCAAGACTGTGAAAATAATGATAATACATTCAGTATAATGCTCCACTGAAAAGTGCTTTAAAAAGATTTTTTATTTTTTTAATATCTATTATTTTTGCACGAATTATGTACATATGCCCAATATTTTATTTATGTCGAAAACTAATGCGCACACAAGGAATGACTTTTTATCCATTACAAAACGTACTATTAAGAGATTCACAAAATAAAAAGGAATTATTTCTTTCAAATATTAACTCGTACCGAAACGCGAAATTTTAAACTTATTTAAGAACAAATCGCACGTTTCTTACTCGGAGATGGCGCTCTAGATTGCATAGTGAAACCTTTTACAAATTTGTAAAATTGTGATTACATGATTTTCACGCTTGTTATATTTTTGAAATGGTCAACAGATTTAAACGCGTACTTAATACGAACCGTAGAAAGTATTTAACTTACAATTAACTGTTTGTATTATATAAAAAAAGACAAAACATAACTATACATATGTTGAAAATTATGTACGATGTATTAGCATGCATATATATGTTGACTTTAGAGCCAACATATACATATATTGCTTACTACTCCTTTAGTTGAGTTGTCGCTGAGAACGACATAATTCCGATAGGTCAGTATTGAATTTTAAAATGTGATTTTTGCGATTTTATTGCACGCATATGATACTGTTTCACAAGTTCTAAATTTACAAGTAACGTAGCGCTTAAATATAATAGAAATACGAAACCGGTCTCACATTCAGTGTTGCAAATTTTGACAATTCACATTGAAATGCTATCGTAGAGAAGCTTCATATAATTAACACGATACAATTATTTTACAAGTATTTTACAAGTATCTTTCGAGAAACGTTATAAGAAATCGCGCACAACACAAACAACATATATGTATCAAATTTGTTTTATCTTGAGCTTGCTCTGTGCATAATATTGTCAAATTAATAATTCCATCAACTTATATTTTAATCATTACCTATATTAATAACGTCATCAATTGGAGAGAATCCTGTTGTTGACGTTTTGCGTGGTTTCATGTGCGATCACGAGTACCGTTTATATAGTTAATTTCTATATGCATATTTATAACTATCAGTTTCTAACTATCAGACTTTGTTTGCTAAGTGCACGTGACGATCATATTGAGGGAGAGAGAAAGAGAGAGAGAGAATGAAAGAGAAAGAGAGAGTGTAGCCTGTATGTTCATCAGACTCGAAACCGTGATCAACTCAACGTACTATAAGTCTCATCGTTGCGATTATTTGTCATATCTTTGATTTTACGTAGCGTTTTATTTGCGTAATATAATGATCATGCGAGAGGTACGAGTAAAGTTGCCTGGGAGAAAGAAATGTATATGGACGTAATGGGTAAGTGCCACACAGAATGTAGCTCTATACTTAATTATACTTAATTTTAAGCGTATTATTTTATATATATGATACAAAGACGAATATGCACGTTCCTTCATGAAATACGGATATATTTAATGTCTTATGATATTCATTAGAAAGGAAGTAAAAAGGAAACAAAATGCTTGTAACTGATCTAATGTACAATCGCAATTCGACATTTTGCTCGAAAATTATGTTAACACGTTGCTCACTGTGCAATTTGCAATTTACAAGAAATTCTAGTGATATATTTTTTGTAATATATACTCGAGTCGTGTGTGTGTGTATGAACTATTCAAATATTTAATTGCACGACAAGCAACGCGCGCGCGTTATCTGTTTTCTCTTTATAATTCAACGTCACTGTAAATATTTATTTATTGCATCAAGCGAAATGATCATGATGAGGAAATATGTTAATCGTGCATTATGTGGCATACTTGCCAGCACTTACATTTTCTTTCTGTCTCATCCTCCCAGCCTTCTTCATGGCCCTTCCCACCTCTCTATCTCTCTTTCTTCATTGCCACTACATCATCAGATTCATTGCTTCATTTTACGAAAAATTTAATTGATGCAATTAATATCGATTAATGACATTGCTGACATTTAAGAAACGCTAATAATATTAAGCAATGTGATCACACATGCAAAGATAGAGGCATAAATTCGATAGGTGTTATACCAAAGGCAAGTTTTCTACTTCCAAATTATATCATGAAATTAAACAAAAACAGATATTTTATAATACGAATGTTTTGCGATCTTTTAGCACTTATATATTTATTACTACTTCACAATTATATAGAAGCAGACCTTCTTCCATTTATTATCAGTGATCTGTGTTAAAAACTAAAACAAAACACGAAATATCGTTGAATTACTTAAATGTACAAATGTAACTCGATTGCTCAACAATCGAATTTATACAACAAAAATACTGCCTCAATTACATGCAATTATGTGCATAGTAAAAAATTACTATATGTAAGTTATATATGTGTCAACAATAATTCTATCAGTAGCTATCGCTATCAATTTTCTACTGCTTATCTATTTTTTATAGTTGTATACAACATAATTTTGTAGATAAGGTACATATACAAAGCTAACTAGTTAGCAAAGACAATCTAGTCACGTTATGATAAAATCACAACACTAAAATAAATACGCACACACACATACATACATGCATATATATATATATATATATACATACACACACATGTGTGTACATATATATATATACACACACACAAAAACATATGTGTGTGTGTGAATATATATATATATATATATACACACATATATATATATATACATATATACACATATATATATATACACATATATATATATATATCTATATATATCTATATTGACGTTTGATCATCTATTTTTTCCCAAGTACAGGTTCTACCACTATAACATTATACATGTATAATATATCGCGATGATTCGAACGTGTTTGAAAAGAGCATTATGTTATATTTAAAATCAGTGTGTATTGAATCACCATTTAAGTTTTACTTCATTAATGTATAATCATTTTTATAAAATGAACAACAATAATGTGATGAAATGTCACAGAATTAAATATTTTCGATCGTGTACGATAGATCGTATTTAGAAACCTTTTGTTGCACATTATGTAATTGTAAAATATATTTCGATAGTATAAATCTCAATAACGTCAAGTAAGGTAAGTGATAAGACAAATAATGTAATATTCGTAGAAATGTCGATATATCCTTGGGCTTGCTTGAATTTTACGTTAAAATGGAATAAGCGGCAGTGAGGAATCGCGTGAAAAAATTTTATTTTATATACTGTACATATCTGAGAACTTTCTTTATACACGAGAACAATTTCTCTGTTGCAATTGTAATTAATTACATTATTCGATTTCTTACGTGTTATAAAAAAAATTCAATTTTCATAAGTGGATCACGGTAAACTCGCAGTGTACTTTCTATCGAGATGATACGATTGTGTGATATCTATATTATTGTAACAATTTTATTCTGCCTACAATTTAAGATATTGTGAGTAATCGTTTGTTCAATTTTTATCTGTGATAACTAATGTAACGAGATAATAAATCCAAATATTTGTGACAAGACATAAAAGAGAATTGTAATAAATAATAAAGATTTATGTCTATTCAGAAAAGAGAATCAATTGATCTAAAAGAATAAATGTACAAAGCGTCTAACATAGCATCTTGTTTCCGCACAATGTACTTTTTTTATTGATTCATATTTACAATATTTACTGGTGAAGATTACATCTAGTGAGCTTTCTTTCTATCATACAATTTACATGATAGGCGTGACCACAACGGAAGATTGCAACTCCCTTGTTACCTAGCAGAATTGGTGTCTGCAGAGACAATGTGCAGCACGGGCATGCTAATGATTTAGTCTGATGACGCATACCCCAATGATGAGCCGATGTGCCGAACATATTCGTATCTATCGGTCGTCGTGTATCTTTTTCTAGAGCTTTTACCAACTGGTCACGTACCTGTGAAAGATTTAAATAAGTTCCAAAGATATTTGTTACGTTTACGTGGAGTACTCTTGCAGCGGGTTCTTTCAATTATTTACTATGCTAAAAATACTGATTAAATCGTACAAATTAAATGCTGATTATTTATCGTTTCATGTTATTAGCGGGATGATCTGTATTAATTTAATTTTTCCACAAATAATTAAGTATTAGTTAAGTAATAATTAAGTTGAAAAAAACTCGCAGAATCACAGAGGATTACGCAATTTAGCCTATACACACACATCAAAGGATAATATCGAAAGTATAATTCTACAAAAAACTGTCATTATACGTTTTGTAGGTTTCTGTGTTTAGACGCTTTATCGTGTTCGTGATAGAAATAACAAGATTACCTGCAACGAGCACATCGTACCAAACTCTGCCGATAGTTGATTATTTTTACTAAAATCAATCGATTTTTTCAGACCGTGGTGATGCAGAATTTTTGTAAATATAATCGACTGGAATATGCTGCAAAAAAAACAATACGTTAATATTGATATTCAGTCGAACCGAGAACAGCAAAGTATTAATGTAACCATCGTATGTGTCTTAGTACGTTTTGTCCAATGTGACATCCGGCATCATGTTCTGCAGCTTTTTGAGAAACGCCATGGCTTTGTCCGGCCCTTCTCTTCCCATAATTTCCCGGGCTATTCCACTCCAATCTATCAACATGTCGCAATCAGGTTTCTTGACCAAAGATGTCGCGCAGAACAGGCAAGTGCCATTTTTTATCTCGCTTATACATGCGTTCACACAACTCCACTGTTGTTCGTTTAGCGCCGGTAGCAAAAACGACAATACGACATTGTCTCTGGTCTGAAGGCATTGTCTCAGCACATCGTCTAGAGTGTCGCGTCGCTCGATGCGAGCAGCTAGGTATTCACGCCACATGTAAGGTACCTTGTCGCAGATGTTGCCACACTCCTCCGGCAGATTATTCGCGAATCTCGCAACCAACGATTGACCAATCTCTAGGAATTTCGGCTCCACTATACTTTGTTCCATCGGACGGGGGTAGCCGCAGCCGCATCTGGCGTAACTCGGCGCGTTGATGTCGGTGAATGCTCTGACAAATTGTCGCACGATGCGATCGTTACTGGTGGAACGTAGCAGCTGCACGGAGGTGCTCTCCAAAAAGGAGTTGTAGCAATTCAATTCTGCAGCGCGTGTCACTTCGTAGAGGAAAGCCTCAAGTCCGGGTGAATCCTTGTACGATTCCTTGATCATTCTCATTTTCCTGTCGATGTCCGAAACGATTTCCTCGACAACCTTTTCTGGTAAGCCGACCTTAATGTTATTTGCCAGAGCGTAGATCGACTCCAAGTCGGCCTGCACTCTGTACGTGATACTTTCTTGCAGATCAGATCTTTGATAATTTTCGTTTTTAACTAATGTTTCCGCGTTGTAATCGGAGTCGGTCGTCTCCTGCGTGTCCTCCTGCGCCAGATTTTCAGCAAATTCATTCGCGATCTCAGGTGTTTGCATTTCGGACGAATCTTCGCTCGAGATTTCAGGGGACTGCGACGCGGACGTTGTTTCGCAATAAGTTCTTCTATTCGCGACAAACTCGTCGTTATCAGGATGTACGACCACGATACCGGATTCCAGTTTGGCCGGCGATCTATCATTACTGCCGGATCGTAGAAGCGTTATTAGCGATTGTAACCGCAGTCGCAGTATTTCCTCCTTCTCTCGCGACGAATCAACGGCTTGCGGCAAATCATTCAATTCGAGCAGCTCTAGCATCTCTTTCTTGGCGATCGTCTTCGACAAGTGCTTCTTATAAAGTACACAAGCGCGCAGACACTCGCGATATTCTTCGTAACGATACAGTCGTAATATCAGTGCACTAAGCGACGATAACGTTAGGCAATGGAACTCGCTATCAATGGTCATAAGATAAATCTTGTCACCCGCAACTGCAGCCATGCTGATGTTGGTGAATTCGTTGCTCCACAGCAGCACGCTCGCACTCGCAGGATCGATCACGTATAGACCGCTCGTCGTGTGACAAAATAAGTATTTGCTCGCGACTACAAAGAGATGAGTAAAGTTGACGGATTGCGCCGGCCATTCGCGCTCCGTACTCTCTGTTTGCTCCCTGTCCTTCACTTCGTGACTAGATGACGGATTGGCGGCGGCCGATCGAAAAATCGTTCTCGGGGACACGGCTAGCGCCTCTTTCAATTGATGTGTTTTTATGACCACCCCGTCGGCAGATACCTCCCACAGTCGCGACCCTGGTCGTGCGCAAAAGATCTTCGGGCAATTCTCGCTCAAGATATTACTGTCGTTGTCGGAGATCAAATTGAACGTGCCGCGCGAATTGCCAATGTTTCCCGCTTCCATTCTTTCAGCGTCCAACGTAACGCCGCTCTCGTGCGTTTGCGCTTCATAGAAGCATGCACCGAATTCACCATTGCGCGCCTTATTACCTATTTGTTTGTATTGCTCTTGTGACGTGTCGCAAATGTAACAGCGAGTTAACGTGGATATAAGCAGTAGAGACGAGCAGAAGTTCAGCTGCACGACGCTGGAGTCTAGATTCATTAGTGTGTAGACTCGAGTTTGAAACATGCCATTGACCTGAGCACAATAAGAAAATATTACTATAGATACATTGTGTAAGGTATCAAGAGAGTATAACTGTTGTCGAAAATTATTCATCAAATATTAATTGGTTGGCATATATCTTTGATTGATTGAAATGTGTATACAATATTGAAATGAATACAAACAACTTACTGTAAATATAGATAACACCATGACAGAAATCCTACCAACTGCATCACCAATGTATACTTCAGTGCTGTTTTTGTTCCAGCAGAGACAAGTGATTTGTTTATATATATACTCTGTAGATACAGTTATTAGTCGTGGAGTAGGCTTTAAAGAGACTAGGCATACAATATCACGAGTTGTTGTTAAGGCTACAGTCTTTTCATCAGGTGATATCGCCACATGTGAAACCACACCCTCCTAGAATTTAGAAACAAAAATATTCTTTTTTCTTACTATATATATATATAAACTGAAAAATTCTTTTCTATTCTGAAACTAGATTGATATTTAACTGGAATTATATATCTTATGATCAATTGACTAATTTACAAATACAATTATTGCTCATACATATAAAAGAGGATTGCTACATACCGATAGAGGTATTATTTGTAGAAACAAACATGGTTCTCTGCAGAACAAATATAAACTGCCACTGGTTGAACCAAGTATAATATAATTCAAGGACACGTTGAAACATGTATACTGTAATTTATATGATTCATATTACACATGTGTCTGTATATTCATAATGAATTAATATACAATTAGGCAAATAAAAAGACTGAAAGAGAACATTCTGAATTTTGACAAGTTTTAAATATCTATTTTGCTCTTAATTTCCTAAGCACTAGAAACTACTATTAGCATAATATAAAGCCATTAATAAATTAATAACATAGAGGGAGGAGGGCGAGATACAGGAACGCAACATAATTATTTTTGTCATCGACTTAAAATCAGCTGACTTACATCCCTTAATTTAACCTCGTTAATCGCTTCGACTAGATGTAAAAAATGCACAGTTACATAAAGTATTTATCTCTTCCTACGCCATATGTACCTTTATTCGTTGCGTCGAGTTAATCGGTTTGTATAGGAGACTGTTGATTTCCTCACGTTCCGATAGAACATAAGAAAAGTCCAACGAGGCGCAGTGCATTTTCGCCCACCATCTTCTATAATAACTGCTCTCCATTTGCATGGCTCGTTTGATACAGAGCTGTTTCATTGGTTGCATATGATCTTAAGATGATATGCAGCCAATGAAATAACTTCTCGTATACAAGAAGTCGTGCACATGTAAAGTATATATAAGATCCCTGATGGCTTCTGCACACAAAATGCGGTAATGCTTGCCGCGCAGCGGAAGTCCACGCGACAGCCAATCAATCAATCAATCAATCTGCTACTTTCCGTAATAATCTTCTAACTCTTACGGAAAAACAACATATTGATTGGCTGTCGTGCGGACTTCCGCCGCGCGGCAAGCATTACCGTGTTCTGCGTGCAGGAGCCATAAGACGTAAGTAGCAATAGGTGCTTTCCAGTTGCGTACACTGTGTTACACAACTAGTGTTACAAACTAGTTTATTGGTTGCATACTATCTCACAAGATATTTTAGATAATATGTAACCAATAAACTAGTTTTGTATACGTGTGTGTCAAGATGTATTAAGCAATTGGAAGCACACTGTCCACTGCCAATCTCATTGGGTGAGTTCAGGAGACACAACGGTTGAGTAATTAGTCAACGTAATTGGTCTAAAGTTAGGGATCTAACAGTAAGGACCAATAATCACTGATCGCTCACTGATCAGCTGTTTTCTGAACGCAACCATTGTAGATGCATGTTAAAGTGGCCGATGATTTTTACGCAACTTTAATATTGATGAAATAAATTAACTGAAAAAAGTAAAAAAATTTAAAGTTAATGCTAAAGTAAAAGTTAATGCTAAAAAATTAAAGTTAAAAATGAACTAAGTTTAAGTTGAAAATTAACTTATTTAAGTTTAACTAAGTTGAGTTAATCTGAAGTATTACTCAGAAACGTAAAATTCCAGATGAAAAAATTACAAACTATTGAATATATCGTAAAGAAAAAGAAATTGTAAAAATGTGTATCTTTTATTATGCAAAACTTCTTTTGTTATTTAGCAATTAGTATAAATTAAGGTCCTGTGAAACAAGAGGAAAGAAAACACAACAATGAAATTTATACTTCAATCTAAAGTATTAATTACTCTTTATTCTGATGACAAATTACACATTTTTCCAAGAGTCACTTATTTTCATCATTAAATTTTCATTTACAAATTTCTTACATCTAATATATACTGGTCATTCTAATTTGTGTTTCAGATTTGTAGTTCAGATTTTTATACATTATGTTTTAATGTTGCTATTAACTTCTCTTTTTTCTCTTTCTTCAATAAGTCTAATGTATTGTTCATGAGTCAGTAGAGATTTTTTCAGATTTTCTAAATGTTTTATATTCGGCAAAATTATAGCCAAGTATCCACCTTTATGTGGCAGTTCCCTCAGAAGTTGTGGCTTTTCTGACAACATTTCATTAACTTCCACCAACTTTCCTATCATACAACATTTAATCAGATATCTTTGCCCATCTGAACAAAGTACAGTACAAATATTTGAGTTTATTTGTAATGGTTGCGCACCATGCTTACTCTTTCCAGAGACTTTATTCAGAGTTCTATCTAATTTATCACTTATCTTAAAATCAACTTTCATTATATCTTTACCGTCTTGTAAGATGACATGACTAGGTGCTAGGGAGAACATACAGATACGATTACTATGTATGTGTATGCATATATCATCTCCTGGTGATTGTACGTTTATTTTATAGTACGCGGCAAAATAACGTTCAGTTATAGTAGGAAAGTTACCATTGTACTGCACTTCATCTAACATGTCAGAAATATCCTCATCAGGAGGAAACACAAACGTCTCATCGTCGTTTGCATCAGTGGCTGCCTCATTGTAACTATTCACTAATTCTTCATTGCCTTCTTGTTCAAGGAAATCTTCTTTTATATTTTCTTGTATATCTCCACTTTCCTCTTTTCCATATTCGTTTTTGCAATTGTTCTCACGCTTGAAGCGTTTGCTCAATGGTTTATCATCCTTTGCTTTCAAATTCATATTAAATTTCTAACCTCACGTTATTAACAATACAACATTCGTACTATCTCTGTATATAAATCACACAATTAATCACTGTTTGTTTTCTGTAACGTTTCGTGTCTTTGTAATATTCTGCGTCCGTGTTGTGCGTTTTCTTTCCTACGAATTTGTCTCTGTAACAATGAATAAAATTAATTATCAATGATAAGAAAATAAGAATTAGGGACATCTTACTTGTTCTCTTATACATTCGTTCATCTCCTTTTGGATTTGTTCGCAGTACCCGAAAAACTTTCTATACGGATGCTACAATCATAAAATTGTTGAGACTTGTGCAAATTATGTTGGACGTGCGACAAAATATACGAGTCCTTATACCTCGTTTTCGCAATCCTGAAATTTACGAAATACCCAATTACATGCGGAATTATGCGCAGCCAACGATCTGTAATTCATCCTCGATTTATTGGATCTGTTCTTTGTAGCTGCATTGCTGAACTGGTACAATATATTGAAGTGAAACAAATATACGTTTTCTCATTCTAACTTATTGCACTAGTTCAGTAGTGCAGCTACAAAGAACAGGCCTATTATGGATGTGTTCGCGAAGTTCATTATCGTGCTACCAACGCAAACGCTATCAAGAACTGTTCACGAAGTCAGTAATGCGATTCTCTAACTTCATAACGACGATGTCACTAGCCTAGTGTATCGTTATGAGGATTTAACGACACTGTAACGAAAAATGGTATTCTATAATTTTTCTTAACGATAAATATCGTTAAAAGTGTCGATAAAATATCGAATTTTGTCGTTAAGATATCAAGGAGTATGAAACCTCTCGATAAGTAATAACGACAATATAACTAGGTATGCTCCAAGTAGTAAGGTACCTTACCCATGGGAGCATCGAGCGTCGAGCGTTAAAGCGGTAGCCAATCAACGTGCCATTTTCCGCAAGAACTACAAGTATACTTCTAAGACCTGATACATTAATTGGCTAACGCTTTAACGCTCGACGCTGGAACGCTCCCATGTATTGGCACCTGTAGGAAAGTGTGGCTCTACAGTCGCCGACTACTGGCTCTTTCTCTCCTTAATTTTTGTATCTTTTCAGATACTTTTGATTTATGATCTCGCCATGTCTACAAAAATATTAAAAAAACAATATTAAAAATGTATTAATATAGTTGTATATTTTTTCAATCTTTTATATATTAATTAAACATACAGTTATATACACACACACACACACACACACAAATATATGACATCTATTTGATATTAACTATATTGGTCCACATATATTAGGTGCGCAACTAAATTCCCGCTGTTTGTCAATAGATGGCTCCAGCAATAAGTGCTGGTCGATTTTGACATATCCAAAATGTCATGAATCAAGCTTAGACATATGGTAAACAAACCGCTTTGACACGTTAGTGATTTTGTTTTGGCGTCATATACTTTTGGTTGTGTGAAAATGTCTGATTTTGTGCCAAATAATCGTCATTTGCGGGAAGTGTTGATTTTCTTATTTCATTCGAAGAAAATGGCGGCTGAAGCGCATCGAGAGCTCCAAAAAGTTTACGGAGATGCTGCTCTAAGTGAAACAACGTGCCGTGATTGGTTTCGTCGCTTCAAAGACGGTGATTTCGATGTTGACGACCGTCCGCGTGAAGGAAGGCCAAAAACCTTCGAAGACGCTGAATTGGAGGCATTGCTCGATGAGGATCCGTGCCAAACGCAAGAACAGCTTGCTTCAGCATTAGGAGTTACCCGCCAAGCCATTTCCAAGCGATTGCATGCGTTGGGAATGATTCAAAAGCAAGGAACTTGGGTTCCTTATGATTTGAAGCCAAGGGACGTTGAGCGTCGTTTTTTCGGGTGTATATCAGTTGGACACGGGGCAATTGGACACAGTCCAATCACAAGTCGCTGTTCCAAGGGACCCTACAAATGTCTCTAATCACACGGTGCTGTGATTGGCTGTGTCCAAATGCACCGTGTCCAAGTGCGCCGCTTCCGATACGGTATCGCTAGCTTGAGTTACAGAATAGCTTTTTCGTTACAACGTCGTTAGCGCAAGCGACGATCGTCGCTACGATAACGATGTTGTCGTTAGAAAATAGGCCTACTGATCTAAGGGTCTTTTGTTGTTTCTGTGATGCACTCTCTATTTCGTAGCTCTTTTACTTTGCATGTATAATTTCACCCTGCATAAACAGTAAGGAAATTGACCAATCACAATCGACTATTCTCTTTACGGCCGAAAAATAATTAACTGCGATTGGTCAATTTGCTTAATATACTTTCATTATTTCACATAGATTTAAGCGAGATTTAAAGACTAATTATAAAATAAAAAAAATACATATAGTTTTAGTTAAGTTTTCCGTAAGTAACTTCTAACTTCTTTTTAAACTTTTAATTGCGTTAGTATTTTATTTGAGTAGCGTAAACTCAATTATTTTATAGCGAACTAACTTTTAACTTAACTCAGTTAAAAACCAAAAGTAACTTACCCAACCCTGCTTCAGAGTAATATACGAAAATACATTTATTTAACAACCATGTAAATTTAATTCAGGTAGTTACTTAAAACTAATCACATACGTGTGTGTACAATTTAAAGATATTATTAATTTCCTGACTAGTTGCAATACCAGGTCTCTTTTCTGTATATCTATTACGAGTGATTCGGTATATCTGCTGTTTGGTATATGATTTCTCCTTAATCTTTGATCTCTTTCTTCATGGATTTCTTCATCAAGTTTCCTAATATAATACCAGTAAAGAGTATCATGCCTACCTTATGATTGGATATAAATCTTTTGGCACAATCCGTTGGATTATTTATATTCAAAAAGTATATCTGCAAAGAAGTGGTAACTTTCTTATTGTGAGATCCGACAGATATAATAATTCTAAAGTTACAGATTCTTTTTTTGCGATGTTTACTTGATTGCCAATATGCGCCGCCACTAATCCAACCGTGGTATAATAAGGCCAAGTTTGAGCCGCTAATATGCCTGAGTTAACTAAACACGCGATCATCGCTATTGCAAATCCGGATAGGTAAAATTTTGTGTCATCCCCAAATTTGATGGCTGTTGATTTCATACCTAGCAGAATATCATCTGATCTATCCTAATGTACGAAATAAATTGAGAAGTAATGTATACAAGTATGAAACGCTATTGAATCTGTTGTACTCACTTGATGAGCATATATTGTGTCGTACACAATAGTCCAACAAACACCACCTATGTACATTGGCATGCAAATAGACCAATCGCATGATCCATGTATAGCAGACCATCCTAACAACGCACCCCAGTTAAATGTCATTCCCAAGATAAGTTGTGGCCAATATGTTACTCTCTTCATGAGAGGATAAATGACTACTAAACCTAAAAAATAGTAAACACATTTTAATTCCATTACACGTAAAATTTATTTTAATATATTACTTGAACAGTACCTAGCGAGCTGGCACCAAGAAATACGCTATACCAGTTTAATTGTAATAATATGAATAATCCTAAACTCAATTGTCCTGCTAGAAATATTATTGATTGCTTCATAGTTATTTGGCCAATTGCTAAAGGTCTGTCCTTTGTTCTAACTACCTAATGACATAGGTTCTTTATAGTGTATACAATAGTGTGCAATGTTATATTATTTTGGTTTTACCATTTTATCAATATCACGATCCCATAAATCATTTATGATGCATCCTGCACCACGCATTACAAACGAACCTATGCCAAAAAGTAACAGCATATAAGGATCTGGTAAAGTACCAGCAGGTGTTGCCATGGCAATGCTCCATCCACAAGGCCAAAATAGTAACCAGCTTCCTAAGAAGATATTTAAAAACCATTTTAAGTAACGATGCTTCTGACAAAAGCAGATACTTGATAACAATCAGGTATTAGCAGCGATAATATAATAGTAATAGTTTTTTTTTTCAAATCAATTCAACTTTATTGAATAATTAAGCCTCACACCTATTGGTTTGTCCATTCTAATAAGCTTCATATATGGTTGTACTTTGGGTGAGGCATTATTGACTAGTTTTGCAGCCAAGCCCAAATATCTTTTCTGTTGTAAATCTACTAACTTTATACATGTTAATATATCACTTGTCCTTAATAAGTTTGTAGTTCTTCGCTCACTGAGATTCACTTTAGGCTTGAATTTATCTTGTACTACAGAGCAAACCTCTGCATAGGATCTATTCTGCATATAGTTGAATGCTAAGCTGTCTAACAGCATAAACTCTGGATATACTTTACATGACAGTGAACCAACTGCAGTGAGCCGATGGTATCTTCTTACGACTAACATCATTTGATTTTTCCTGTTAACAATTATAAAGAATTTATGACTTATCATGTTGTATAGTCAATTATATTAATTTGATTTTGTTAACGTTGTTTTTTTATAAAATAATTCGAAGAATTCTTTAGTTTAATAACAAGTTACTACAATTGCATTTCAAAACATCCTCTTTGAGGAAAATTTTACTCAATATTCTATATGTAACATGAACTATATAAGATATTGAATAAAATTTTCCTTAAAAAGGATGTTTTGGAATGTAACCTAGAAAAGAAAATAAAGACCTACAAGATACGAGATATAAATAAAACATTCGACAAATATTGAGATACTATTGATTAAATATGGTTAGAATAGAGAATTGTAGCATCTAGCACGCATACTTACTTTCAGTCGAACCGATTTAGTATCTGTACAGTTATAATCATAAAAATATAAAACGAGTAACTTTAATAACAAAATATGCTATATGTATTTACTTTCCGTCGTTTTCGAAGAGCGACACACAGATAATAGCCACATTTATATATTTGATAAATAAATCGCAAATTGAAAATAGCAAATATTTGACCTTTAATCAGTGTATCACATCATGATATAGCATATTATATTATTATTGCGATATTATTATCCGTTTAAATCACACACATATAGTGTGGCAGCACTAGACTAAACACTTGTTCAAAATTATTCAAAATTCACGGCTGCACCAGGGGGTACAAACTCACTCTTGTAAAAATTGGATCCCGTTTTTAGTGGCGTCCTCTGAAATTGTCTCCGGATGTGGGCGAACTAAACGGGTGACGTCTGCGGAGTGGGGATACGCGCCAATGAATATGAACTGGCGCGCATAGGCAGACGTTCTTGAAACGTTTTAGCGAGCAATAGCGAGCAACTGCGAGCAACAGCGAACAACAGCGAGCAACAGCGAGCACTAATTAAAGCTATAAATATATATATTATCTTATTACTAATCATTGTAGAGTAGTAATAGTGTAGTAATAGTACTAAAACAATTAGCTAAATCGTAGAAGTAGCAACTAGCCTATAATACCTAACAGTAGCATACAACACATACACACATCCACACATATACACTCATCACGCGCGCGTGCACCACACACACACACACACATACATAACAGACACATCACACGCACGCACACCATACGCATATACATCACACACATTCACACGCACACATGCATGCCATATATATAGTATACTAACAATACTACATTATAAGTGTATATATATAATATTAACCTTATATCATATTAATATAAAATATCATATCTTTATTAACATCGCGAGAGTTACCGGATACCTCATATTATTTGATTCTTTCATTTTTTAATTCTCATAATCTTATGAAAATAGTAAAAGATGTACATTTATATATGTGCATATATGCATGCACACAACTGTATACGTGCCATACGTGCATAAGTTGCTTGCTATTGCTCTCTATAACGCTGTCTGTGCGTGCCATTCATACTTCTATTGGCGCGCATCCCCACTCCGCGTGACGTCACCCGTTTAGTTCGGCCACTTCCGGAGACAATCTCAGAGGGCGGTAGGTGTAGGTAGTGCCACTTACCAGACGGGAGTTATTACCCCCTGGGATGCACTTCGATTCTCCATGCGGGTGAGAAGGGCTGCGTTCCGAAATTCACTGCCAGTACTGAAATTCTATAATATACG